>NW_027186352.1:20528172-20551628 GCF_028583685.1 Petaurus breviceps papuanus
AATGGACAATTTGCAGGCTGTGAAGGTCACCCAGGAGCTCCCAGTGGTCTGTCTGGGCCCTCCTTTCCTCCTTTATAGTCTACCGATTGATGATCTCTTCAGCTCTCATGGGTCCACTGATCATGTCTATGGAGATGACTCCCAGATCTCTCTACCCCCCACCCCAACTTCCCTCCTGAACTCCAGTCCCACATCACCAACTGCCTTTTGGACCTCTCCAGCTACATGTCCCATAAGCATCTCAAACTCAATACGTCAAAAACAGAAGTTGGTATCTTTCCCTCTTCCTTCCAAACATCTTTCCTGTTGTCAAGGGCACCAGACTCCCAGTCACCAAGGATCACAAACTTGGTCCTGTTCCCAATTCCTCACTCTTTTTTTTTTAAGCAATTGGGGTTAAGTAACTTGCTCAAGGTTACACAGCCAGTTTTTATTTCTGGGTGTGGTGCTAAGTATCTGAGCCCGGATTTGATCCAGGTCATCCCGACACTGGAGCCGGTGCTCTTACTCGCTGAGCCACCTGGCCGTCCCTAAGCAATTGGGGTTAAGTAACTTGCTCAAGGTTACACGGCCAGGTGTTTCTGGGTGGGTGCTAAGTGTCTGAGCCCGGGATTCGATCTCCAGGTCTTCTCAACACTGGAGCCGGTTCTCTTACTCGCTGTGCTACCTGGCCACCCCATCACTCTTTTTTTTTTAAAGCAATTGGGGTTAAGTAACTTGCCCAAGGTTACACGGCCAGTTATTTTGTGTGGGTGTTAAGTATCTGAGGCTGGAACAGATCCCGGATCTCCCAACTCCGGGGCCAGCACGCTTACTCACTGCACCACCTGGTCACCCCCCAATTCCTCACTCTTGCTCTGCCACATCTCCCATATCTTTTCTGTTGCCAAGTCTCTGTGTTTCTCTTTCACACTCTCTCTTGTGTATGTCCCCTTCTCTTCACTCCCAGGCACTGTCCTGGTGCGGGGCTTCACCCTCACGCCTGGACTATGGCAACAGCCTAACATCTCTATGTGAGATGACACGTGGACAGGACTTTGGAAACTTTCCAGTGCTCTTTATATATAGCTCTGGTCATTATCATTAGTCTTCCTACCTCACTTCTCTCCCCACTCCAATCCAATCTATACTCAACTGCCAAAGTGATTTTCCTAAAGCGCATATATGACCATGTCACTCCTTTACTCGATAAACTCCAATGGCTCCCTATTGCCTCCAGGATCAAATATAAAATCCCCTATTTACCATGTAAAGTCCTTCATAACTTGTCTCCTTCCTACTTTTCTAGAGTTATTACACATTACTCCTCTCCACGTACCCTGTGATCCAGCAACACTGACCTTACTGTTCCTCAAAGGAAAGCTCCATCTCCCAAAGCCATACGTTTGCACTGGTCATGCCCTATATCTGGAATGTTCTCCTTCCTCACCATGAGCCCCCAGCTCCTTCAAATGCCATGTTTTAGAGGAGGCCTTCCCCAGTGGACTAGTACCTTCCCTTGCAGATTTCTTCCATCTACTCTGAAGACATCTTGCATAAATACAGTTAATTACATGTTGTCTTTGAACAAGGAGTAGTTATTCCCCTGGGGCACTAATCCTGCGAGTCTGAGGTGGAGGGTAACTCAGAAGGAATGCTACAATCCTAAGCATAATCTGTCAAGCCTTTAATCATGGGTGCACAACAAGCCACTGGTAAGAGGCCTAATGGTGAATTATTCAATGCTGGTAATTGACTCAAGTCTTTCTAGGTGTTTCATAGGTGATGATTGAATTGTATTGACAAAGGTATTGGTGAAAAGACAAAATACACACACACAGACACACACATATGCTCACACAATAGCCCACTGTAACTTGGGGCAGCTAAATGGATAGAGCACCAGGCCTGAAGTAAGGAAGACTCATCTTCCTGAGTTCAAATTTGGCCTCAGACATTTACTAGCTGGGTGACCCTGGGCAAGTCACTTAACACTGTTTGTCTCTGTTTCCTCATTTGTAAAATGACTTGGAGAAGGAAATGTCAAACCACTCTAGTATTTTTGCCAAGAAAATCCCAAATGAGGTCATGAAGACTCAGACATGACTAGAATAATTGAAGAGAAAAGGGATTCCACCAATACAAGAGAAAAAAAATGCCAGTGGCCAGAATGGTGGTTGATCCCCCACCCTTCAGCAGCTAGGGAAACAGCCTGACCTTAGATGGAAGCAATGCATGGAAAGCTTTGGGAAATCCAGCGGGCTTGAGGAGCCACATTCGTAGAGAGGGGCTCAGCTGGAACCAGACTCTAAATCCAGAGATTGGAACCCCTGGGAATGTGGGCTAAGGGGGTGGGCAGGGGGGAAAATGGCCAGAGTCAACTGACCTTGTGCTTGTCTTTGTTCCACTTTCTGGACTGTAAGAAAGTAGCCCTCTGATGGTTTATTTGCTTCAAGCATCGCCTCCTACAAAAGGTCTATCCCCCTCCCCTCAGTTCCTATTGTCCTCCCCCACCCTGAAAACACTCTGCTTTTTCTTTGTATGTAGTCTGGACTTTCTCATCTGGGCACGTTTTCTTTCCTAATAATAGAGTGCAAGGTCTCTGAAGGAAGGGACTTATATGCTACTTCCTACATAGAAGAGAATGATTCTGGCATCCCAACAAACCCACACCAGTTTCTAAGGCCCCCAATATATAACTTTGTTTTTTCTTCATTTATACGCTATATTTATCTAGCTGTGTATATATTGGTACTTCCTGATGAATTGTAAACTCCCTGGGAGCAAGGCCTTATTTTCCTAATACCTAGCCCAGGGCCTAATGAGTAGTAGGCCTTATTAAAGGTTTGAATCAATTAATTAATCTACTGTCCACAGGAAATCATTATTGTTCAATCGTGTCTGACTCTTTTCTTGGCAAAGATACTGGAGTGGTTCGCCATTTCCTTCTCCAACTCACTTTACAGATGGGGAAACTGAGGCAAATAGGGTTAAGTGACTTGCCCAGGGTCACACAGCTAGTAAGTATCTGAGGCCAGATTTGAATTCGGGAAGAGTAGTCTTCCTTACTTCAGGCCTGGTGCTCTATCCAGCACCATGCCACATAGCTGCCCACAAGAAGCCACAGAGTGAGAGAAAAGCTGGTGCTTTTCCTTATTGGGACTGTTGACAACTGCTGCCTCCTTTCCTCACAGATCAACTGCCCTGTCTTCCCTGAGTATGGTAACACTCAAAAGTGATTTCCTACATACACAAAAATAAAATGACAAAGAAATGCCCAGTTCACTAGGAATGCCAAGGAGTAAAGCCAAACTCTTCTTACTGGCTCATGTTGGCCCAGCCCTGGCCTGGGTCTTTGCTAACCCATCTCAAAAACCAAGGCTTAAATACTGCCAAGCACTTGAGAGCATAGACTTTTCATTGGCTCCCCCATCTCTTTGAACAGCTGCCACATGGACTATGGTCTATCCATGGGATAAAATATTGTCTTATACTAATCTTCTCAACAAGGAGAGAATCCCCAGATTTCCTAGAATTCCTTTTTCTCCATGGGAGCACTGACCCTTCTTTCCTGGCCCCATTATCTGGCCCCACAGGCCCTCAGAATCTGTAAATATTGCTCTAACAAATGAGCCACCTACGTACGATGAATGCAGATGACAATCTATATCCACTCCCTATATCCCAACTCCCCACCCCCATGTGAGCATGCATGTGCGCACATACACACACACACACACACACACTAAACAGAAGAAACAATGACCTGGAGAATGTCTAGGTAAGCCATGTTACCATGATGCCTTTTTCAGATGATCAGTCAGGGAGAGCAGTGACCTCTGGTCCAGGCTCAAGTCAGCAGATCCCAGACATGGCTGGACAGACCTAGAATGGCTTTACATCTGAATGAACATTATGATATGAAGGTGAGCAGATGCTGGCTCACTTAGCCCTTTCCTTGCAGAGGTAGCCATCTGGCAGCTTGATGCTTCCAGGTCTGCCAGAAGCAAAAGTGCCCAGATGCATTTCCTTCCTTCCTAAAAGCATCTTTAGTTCCAAAGTCTTCCCAAATGGCCAGCCTCCTGGAGGCAAAACCTGTGACTGGCCTTGGAGAAAAAAAAGGTGCCAGTTGCCCATTTGAAGAGTGACAGTACTCCTCTCTAGCCATACCAGCCATGCCCTTGGTCACAGATATGAACCAATTGACAATCCAAAGCTATGTCCCATGCTGGATGCTGGAATTGTGTTTCCCCGAGCTCTTAAGCCAATGGGCAAAAGACTGTTGGAAGCCAATGTTTTATAATAGCCCACACCGGCCAACAGTAAATCAAGAGAGAGAAACTGCCGTGTGCTGGAAGTAGGCAGCAGAGTATCACCCCCTCCCTCCCATCTCATTACCTTGTTCATTGGAAGGCTCTCATTTCCAATCCTATTTTTCTCAAACCAATGGCAGTAAACATAGCATCCCTGAAAAGTGAAGTCAACAATGACCAACCTAAGATGTCTCTGCACTCAGATTGATTATTTAACTAGAAGCTTTATTCTGGGTTGTCAATTTATCAATAACTGCGTTTGCTTCCTATGATAAAGTGACATTGTTGTTATTCACTCTTTACCTCTTAAAACTATTTGTTGCTTCTGTTTTTGTTTTAATATCTTTTTGAAATCAGTGTGGTATAGTGGAAAGAATGCTGGACTGGGGATGCTTAGACGTTACTCAATCCCAACCACACCCAAACAAGAATTCCATCTCTACCATATCCAGCAAATAGTCATCTAGTCTTTGCTTGAAGATTTCCGATGAGGAGGAACTCTCTCCCACCAAAAGCAGCCTATTCTGCTTTGAATGACTCTAATTGTCAAAAAAAAGAAATAACTAATTGTTAGAATGTCTTTTCTCACATAAAATATGTCTCCCTCTCTGCAATTTCTGAGTCATTCTACTGTCCTTTGGAAACAAACAAAAGTAGTCAAACCTCTTAGAGATGACCACACTTTAAATACTTGAGGACAGTCATTCTGCCTGCCCTAAATCTCCTCTTCTCCAGGCCACCTATGCCCATGGTCTTCATCATCCTAATGGCCTTCCTCTGGATACTCTGCACCTTGACAATGGCCTTCACAAAAGGCGGCATTCAGAACAGAACAGAATATACTCAATGATGTCTAACCAGAGAGGACCAAAGTCTTCCTAACCCTTCACACCCTAACCCTCTCTTGACACATTTCAATATCACATGCAGTTCTTTTTGTTTCCATTTCATACTGTTGACATGCTGCACAGTAGAATATAAACTCCTTGAGGAGAGAGACTATATATTCCCAGTGCTTTGGATGTGGCAGGTGCTTAATTGATCGTGCTGGATTGAACTAGATTTACCTTGCAGTCTGATGAAACTCTCTTCCAACAAATTGTTGTCTAGACATATTTACACCTCCATGTTGTCCTTGGGAAATTGATTGTTTGACCCTGAATATGGAACTTTACATTTAGATTTAAGTTTTTCTGTCTAAGCCCAAGACAGTGTCAGGTAAGGCAGATTTATAATACAGTTACACTTTCTTGCTGCAATTATCAGATGACTTCAATTCCTAAGCAAAAGTTAAAGACCTGTATATAAAGCAACTCTCTGCCTATGATTTGTTCAGGAATATCACTTGTGCCACCAGCTTCAGGAAATAGGCATAAATTTGACAGTTCTTACAAGACAGAGGAAACCACATGAGAGGTGCCCTGTATCCAGAGTGCCTCCATTATTTCCCTCTCTGGATGTTACTCATGTTCTCGGACCATGTTTTGCAAATTGAATGATTACGTTTCCCAAACTGTAATGGCTTTTCGATGGATGAAAATCATTTTTGATTGAATTGCCTTTTGATTAAAACTGATCGCTGGTTTATGGATGAGATTATATTTCAGTTAATTCAGCATTATGACTGGTACTTAGTTTATGAGCCCTGTCATCAAGAAAAAGTGCCAAAGTTGATTGATTTCTAATAGGACTATATGACATTAATTACTCTGTTCCACCAGATCATGGTATTGATGCATAAACCATTATTTTAAATAGATACTTATTGAATGAAAAAAAGAGATGCCTTACCATTCTGTCCCACGAAAGATTTATGACACAATTTGTATAAGTACCATAATGATCTCAAAGTTGTGCTCCTTAACTAAAGGATCTAGGGTGATTTAACTCTTTATCCAGATGGCCGTTTAAAAAGAAAAGCCATTCTACTCAGTTACAATCATTTGTTGGGTTCTGGTACATCCATTTATGGCTATTACTTTCCAGTCAATCCAATCTGTCAAGAGTTCATTTCATGCCTACTGTGAAATATACCACATCCTGTAAATACAAGCATAAAGGGATATAATACCTACCCTCAGGGAGCTTACATTTTAGTGGGAGAATAAAGGATATAAACATATGGGCATATAAACCTCACTTAAGGAGGAGGGAAAGATTCCCAACATCTCAAGGGACTGGGAAAGAATTCCTTCAGGAAGGAAGTGGCGCATGAGCCTAGAAGAAGGTAGAGGGTCTCTAGAGGAAAGAAGGAGGGAGAAGTGCCTCCTAGGAATGAGGGCCAGACAATGCAAAAAGCACAGAGGCCAGAGATGGACTGCTGGGTTTGGAGAACAGCAAGTAGGCCACTTTGTCTGGAATTTAAAGTCAGTCAACAATCAATCAGCAAACGTGTTCGTTACCTGCTATTTTCTAAGCACTGGGATTACAAACACAAAAGCAAGATGATCCTAGCCTTCAAGAAAAGTGAGCAACAGGGAGAAGTAAGCATACAATTAACCAGGGCTGTAAATGCCCACATGAGGAATTTCTACTGGATTCTGGAAAAATAAGAAACCTGTGAAGTTTCATTAGCAGAAAAGTGATCTGGAAAGACGTGTGCTTTAGGAAGATGATTTGGCAGCTGCATGAAAGATGGCTTGGAGAGAGGAGAGGTCAGAAGCCAGGAGTGCCACTGGGAGGTTGTTGGAATGGTCCAGGAATAGTCTCGATGCTAGCCAATCAATCGCATTAATTGAGTGCCTACTATGTGCCGAGCACTGTGCTCGACGCTCCACACAGACAAACATGAAACAGATTCTGCCCTTCAGGGGTTTCCATTGCTCATGAACCCTTCTCCAATGAGGCGTTGAGGCTCAGCGGTCAAGCTGAGGTCTCAAAAGCATAGCCGGAGCTCTGGAAATTCATACCTGGCCAAAGACTTTTGACCTGAGACCGTTCCTGTTTCCCCCAATAATTTTGGAGTCCATCCCCTCCCCTTTCTTTGGAATCACTTTGTATTTATTTTATTTCTATTTAACAGTGACATTTACCTGCATGTTCCATCTCCCAATAGAATATAAGACCCAGGGGCTGCTTCATCTTTATGTATACTCATCACCTAACACAATGCCCGGTACACATTAGATGTTTAATAAATACTTTCCAATCATTAAATTGAATTAAATTGCAGGCCTAGAAAAAATCTATGCTCTTCCCATATGAGAAAACTGGGGAGCGGCTTTGCTAAGTTCAAAGACACAACTTCATTTAGGCCACAAGATGAATTTTCATACCACAATAACCTTCCACCTTTGAACAAGACAGAGCAGGATGGATTGCAATTTGTATCAGTGGAGGGAAAGCCCATACTAAGAAAATTCTGACCCATCTTTCAGGCTGTTCACAGAGGAGCCTGGTTCTGCTAGAACGCTGGGAGTACACGTACATAAATTACTAAGGGAGGATATGTTTCTGAGCCTCCGGCTGAAGCGCCTGTAATCAATACCAAGCAACATCTCTATGGGAAGGAGATGTGAAGCTCTCCTCTCGGGTCTCTCTCTTCTGCATCCAGTGCAATACTAAAGCTCTGATTTCTCAGTGATCCTCTCTCTCACATCCCCTTTGCCCTGTCTACCCGTGGAGTGGCTGCAGCTGCCTCTCGAGCACAAACAAAAGCGTCCTAATAGCAATATTTTCATTTCCAGGTGGGCCTCACACGTATAACTCAGGAGGGACTGCATTTGGCAACTTCACATCTACCTTCTAAGGACCAGCCTAGAAAACAAGGTTGTGTTTATTAAGGTCCTACTGTGTGCTGGGCACTACGCGAGGCTAGGGACAGAACATTGGAGTAAAGGAGAGGAAGGCAGAGTCATACCAGATGGGCCTTTGCTCATTTCACATAATGCTGTTGCCAAAAACAACATGCCCCAGGGAGCTGGGGCAGCAAAAAAGACAAAACAGGCAGTCAAGCCTTTGGGAAGAAATGAAAAGCCATTTGGTGGATCTGGAACTGCCAACTTTTCCCCCAAGGCTGAAAATGATGAAGGGTGTCTCCTGTGAGTCCTGCCTAAGCTAGGCCAAAAGCAGCCTTCAAAAGACTAAAGGCTGATCCATTTTCGGGGAGCCCCCTGAGTCACCCCCTGTGGCTTCAAGGAATCTTTCTTTTTCCTTCTTTCTTCCTTACTTTCATTCAGGATTTTCACATTCAGATCATTAAAGAAATCAATTAAAACATATTAGCAAGATCTGGAAGCAATATTTTTTTAAAATTCAGTTAAGAACTGCATAAAAAATATATGCACTTTGTTGTTCAGTTGTCTCTGACTCGTGATCCCATTTGGAGTTTTCTTGGCAAAGATACTAGAGGGATTTTCCATTTCTTTCTCTAGCTCATTTTATAGATAAGGAAACTGAGGCAAACAGGGTTAAGTGACTAGCCCAGGGTCACACAGACTGAGGCTGTATTTGAATTCAGGTCTTCTTGACTCAAGGCCCAGTGCTCTAGCCACTGAACCACCTGGCTGCCTGAAAGAAACATTTGCTTCAGTTCAGTTTAACAAACTTCTGTTGATCGTCTACTGCAGGTGTGGAATTGTGCTGGATGCCAGGAAAGCAAAGACAGGAAAAAGCCCGTTCTCTATCCCCAGGAAGCTTACCATCCTGCCAGATGGACACCACATACATGCAAATCAGAATTATACACAACAGGGTATAAAAAGGGCGCCCGGATGGTGCTGCAGTAGAAAAACTAGAGTCGGGAAGACCTGAGTTCAAATCCTACCTCAGTCATTTACTAGCAGTGGGACCCTAGACAAGTCACTTAACCTCTTGACCTCAGTTTTCTGATATCTAAAATGGGAAAATGAGAGTAGCTACCACATGATGTTGTTATGAAGAGCAAATGGGATAATATATTTAAAGTGCTTTGCAAATCTTGAAACTATCTATAACAGGCACATGTGTGTGTTATTATTATATGAGAAAGCTGAAGTGGGAAACCTCAGAGGGATGGAGGTAAGACCAAAGCTGGCTTCCTGAAGGTTGCACTACATCTGATTTGGGCCCTGAAGGAAGGGAGGCCTTCAAAGGAGGTGAAGGAGTTCCAAGAGTGGGGGCGCAATCGAGAGAAAAGAGAAGGGAGGGCAGGGGTCGAAGAGGAGAAAATTTGCTTTGGGAATATAATCAAATGATGCATGGCTATGGCCTTAGTTACCATCCCCAGGACTCAGTGGCGCTTTGTACCAGCCATCACTCCATCATTGTGCTGTCTTCCCCCATTCTCATCCTTCCTTGAGAGCACAGACTGTCCTGCTTTTCTATTTGTATCCCCTAACACTTAGCCCAGTACTTGGTTCATTTTGTGGTTGAGTAATTTTTTTCAGTCGTGCCCAGCTCTCTGTGACCCCACTTGGGGCTTTCTTGGCAAAGATTCTAGAGTGGTCTGCCACTTCCTTCTCCAGTAGATTAAGGCAAAAAAGAGGCTAAGTTACTTGGTCAGGGTCACACAGCTAGTAAGTGTCTGAGGCTGGATTTGAACTTGGGAAGATGAGTCTTCCTGACTCCAGGCCTGGTGTTCTATCTACTATACTATCTAGCTGCCTCTTGCTTGGGACATAGCGAAGACTTAATAAATGCATTTCATTCATTCAATTTACCTAAGATATAGAATAGTGGAAAGGGGTTAGTGTGAGATAAGACTGAACAGACATATTGGAGTGGGATTATTGAGGTCCTTGAATGCCAGGGTCAAGAATTTAAACTTCATCAGAAAGTAATGGGAAGCTTAATTCATGGGTAGTATTTACAAGGGGAGGTAGTAAACAGGACCTGAAAAGAATGAAAAGGGTTGGGGGACAAGGGGAAGAGATAATCTTCCCAAGATTCCAAAAGCATCATCAGATACCAAGAACTAGATCTGTGAATTAAATATAAACTCCAGCCCTTTCCTCTATTTACAAGTCTTAAGAAAAGTAGTAAAAGTAAACTGGCCCCACAGCTTGTGTCTCCTACCCCAGTGCTTTTATACAGGTTGACCTGGAAGGTCTTCCTCCCTCACATCTGACCCTTAAAATCCTTGGCTGCCTCAGAGGTTCAGCTCAAGGGTCCCGGCTGCCTGGCTTTATTCTCTGCCTCCTCCTCTATTCCTAGAGCACTTTTGGAGATCTCTCACAATACCTGGTAATAGGTGTTTAATAAATTTCTATAGATTAATGGTGGAATCATCTCTCCTTTTTCCCCCAATTTGTATTTTATTTCTCATGTGCATCCTGTCCTACTGGCTCCATAGTAGAATGAAAGCTCCTCAGGGGACTTTCATGACTATCATCATCTATTATTTCATTGATAATAATTATTCATAGTAAATACCTCACCCACAAGTCTTCACCATAACTGAGAGAATTTTTATTGTATGTTAAAAAGAAAATCAAGACACACCTTTAGTTCTTGTCCATTTGAAAGCATTACCTTTCATCTGGAGTCTTTTGTTATAAATTTAGACCCTGGTAATTCAGGAATCTCTTCTTTTTTATGTGCCCTCCAGAGATTTCTCAGCTATCCATGATGTCTTATCTCATACAATTCACCCACCGGCCCCACCGGCCCCACCCCCACCAGCTATCCTCTAATAATCCTGGACAGCTCTCTGCCTTTCAAATAAGCCCTTGCTCTACCACCTCTAGACTTTAATACCGTGATTCATCTGCTTTCTGATCCTGAAACCTCTCTGACATTCTGGTCCCCTTTCTTCCATTGGTGAGTTCCTTCTGGGATGGACCCAGGCCAGTCATGCTCTCTTGGCTGTGCTTTTGCCTCCAGGCCCCACGCAAGTCCCTTCCCCTCAAACTTTTCCACTTTCTTTTGTATGCTGTTCTCCCTGCGTTAGAATATAAGCTCCTTGAGGCGGAGTCAAGATGGCGGAGTAGAAACAGGACCTTCCCGCTGCTCCGGCTTCCACCCTCCCCAATCCATGTGAAAAGGGGACTCTAAACACACTTTGGAGCTGCAGAACCCACAAAATGACACAGAGAAGCTAACCTCCCGCTGAGGACAGCCCAGCAGGCCAGCAGGAATCCAGCACAGAGCTCTGGGAGCCGAGCCCAGCCCCAGGCCAAGGCTTTAGCCCCAGGGCGGGCCTGACCAGCCGCCTGCCAGAGGGACTCCAGATCAGCAGCAGCTGTGCCTGTTTCCAGATTTATCAATACATAGATGCGAAGGACAAGGTGAGAGGCCAGTGCAGTCTGGACTTTGGGACCAGTAAGTGGGAGTGCGTGGCTTTTACCCCCCGGGGCGAGAAACCTCTGAGACGCCAGCACAGCCTGCCAGCGCCACCTGGCGGCTTCAGCTCCTGGCCTGCAGAGTGTAGGGGGACCAAGCACCAGTCTGAGGGGTAATCGCTCTTGCTTTAACCTGCTTGGATCTGGATTGCAGTCTAGGGTGGAGGTCCTGGGGTGTGTGTCCAGCTTGCCAGAGCGTGTGGAGACCTCAGAAAAGGCACCCATCTAATACCTCTGCTTATCTTTCCAGTAAGGGTGGGTGATAAGGGAGGAAGGGAATGAATCTGGAATTCAAAGTTTTAAAATTAAATATTTAAATATATATATATATATATATATATATATATAAACATACTATTAGTAATACTATTTTACATGTAATTGGGAAATAAGATATACAGGCAATGGGGCATGGAGATCCACTGGAAAAGTCGAAAGGGGTATGGGAGAAAATATGGGAGAGAGCAGATTGGAGGAGGGGAGATCCTGTGGGACTGCTATTTTGGGGCAGTGGGTAGGGGAAAAATGGGAAGAAAATTTGTAACTCAAAATCTGGCGGAAATGAATGATGTAAATCAGAAGTTAATAAAGCATTTGGAAAAAAAAGAATATAAGCTCCTTGAGGGCAGGTGTTTTCTTTCATTTTTGTTTGTCTTTACATCTCCAATTATTGTAGTGCCTGACACATAGTAAGCACTTAAATGATGGTTGTCTGCCATGCTCACACTGTTGCTTATAAAGGCCTTGCACTTCATGACTTCTAAGGGCCCTTCCAGGTCAAAATCTGTGATGTGCCCCAAAGTCTCCAGCCATTCCTCACCTGAAAGTCTGTCATCTGGCTTCCAGTTTTTGTCAGCATCAAAAGTGCTGCTATAAAGATTTTCTTATACATGGGCCCTTTCTCTCTGTCTTTGACCTCTTTCTGGTATAAGCCCAAATCACTGGGATCACTGGATCAAAGGATATGAAGAATGCATTCACTTTTCTGCTTTTTTTTGCTTTCCAAAACAACTGGAACAAATCACTACTTCACCAAATGTACATCCTCGGGTCTGCCTTCTCACAACTCCTTCAACATTGACTCTTCATTTTTTGTCATCATCTCCCATTCTCAGAAACTGAAGTCAAACCTCCTGGTTTTCTTTAGCAAATAGTCCTTGTGGAATAAAAAGAGCTGGCTAGAGGCTTTTGAAGAATTAGGAGCCTTTGTAACTGGAGCGTGTACCACAAACCACCATCATTGCCTGAAGAATGAAATCACCTTCAGTTGAGGGAGGCAGGATAGTGGGGCAATAAAAGACAGGCTGAAGGTGGCATGGGAAAATTAAGTCAGGGCAAAGGAGGAGTTGCCAAAGACTTCCACCTGGGAATTTCCTGTTTCACCAATCTATCATTAATTAGATGCTAAATGCAATTGTTTCTGAGCTACAGAAGGATGTAGCTGAAGCCAGCACCTTCTAAATTTTGCTTGGATGAAGCCCTGACTGCCCTATTCTAGCTGTAGCTTTGGGTAAAAGAATTTGTACAGTGGATAGATCACTGGATGTGGATTCGGGAAGACCCCTGATGAAATACTGTCTCCAATGTTTACTACCTTATGAATTTGGGCCTCAGTCTCCTCATCTGTAAAATGGGGGGGGGGGGGATTTGAACTCAATGGCCTCCAAGAACACTTCTAGGTCTAATCTATGCTCCTATGATATTGTCAGGGATCACAGACATGTACAAATTAATTATGAGACTGATAAGAAAAAGTTAGCCTGTAGTAGAAACCAAAAACCTAAATTTACCAAAACCAAAGGATTTGTTTTCAATCGCACTCAGCCATGTCTATACATCCCAGTCAAAGAAAGTATTTGACTTCTCTTCTTATTTTTACCTATTGTACACAAAGCAGTGCATTATCAGACTCTGGTTTCAAAATATCCTCAGAATATATATTCCCTCTTTCTAGGCCTATATCTTTGCAACAGTGCCAATCTCCATCAGCAAAATAGTCCATGCCCTTCAACAGGATGAGGGAATGGTCATCAAGCTCATTGTCAATCTAGAAAAAAGCAATCCCTCAGTTCTCCCTCCTTCTTTGGCTGTTATTGAGATGGAGGCAGTTTGTTCTTGTAACTTTCTTTTTTTTAATTCAATACTCTGGGACATTTTCAAAGAAATGCAGAATCCTATGGGATGAGGGAAGGAGAGTTTGTGAGAGTGAAGGAATGTACCAGGAAGAATCCTCTTTCTAATATTATTCTGGGCAGGAAACACACACATACACACATACATACAAATATACATACATACACATACATGCACACATACATACAAACGCTCACACATGCACATTCATATGTGATTGCCAAAAGAGGCATAACCAGCATGGGACTAACAGGGTTTTGTACTTTCTCTCCCAAACATGTTTCCATCCCATGGTGACTTTCATCCCTGGAACTCCCCCTTATAGTCCTCCAAAGCGTATTCTCTGGGGAACAGAACACCTCTGTCTTCTGCCCAATTATACTCAATCACGCTACCCTCTGTGGTATGACAATGACCCTTTTTCTTCATCTGTTTTTGCTCAGATATTTAAAAAGTCTTCAGTACTGTACTTATTGTCAAGAAATTATGACACAATTGTCATTGAATATGAAACCACCCATTGGAACTTGGACCAGTATCCAAAATATCAGAGCATCCAAAGAAAAGCGAACATTTCCATTAACCAGACAGATGGTTGATGTTGTTGTTAATCAGTTTTCAGTCGTGTCTGACTCTGTGACCCCATTTGAGTTTTTCTTGGCAAAGCTATTAGCATGGTTTGGCATTTCCTTCTCTAGTTCATTTTACAGATGGGGAAACTGAGACAGACAGTGCTAAGTGATTTGCCCAAGGTCACATAGCTATTAGGTGTCTAAAGACAGATTGAACTCACAAAGATGAGTCTTCCTGACTTCCTGACTTCAGGTCCCGCACTCAATTCACTGCACCACCAAGCTGGCCTAGATGGTTGATAGGGCATCACAAAATTCAAAGTGACTGTTCTTTAGGGGTTCATAAGATCATAGAATCATAGATTTACAGATGGAAGCCACTCTGGAAACTATATAGACTGATTTGTCCCTCTAGTGAAGACCATCACTGTCCATTTCTTTCCATTAATCAGGATTGTACAAAGTTTTTTGCATGTTGTCTCCCTCATTACAGCTTGAGAGTATGGACTGATTTGCCTTTTTCTTAATCCTCAACACCTAGATTGGGTGAGGGAAGAGATCTAGCATTTACTGAGCACCTAGTATGTGTTAGGCACTAGGCTAAGCATTTTACAAGTAACTTCTCAGTCACTGACACATAATAAGTACTTAATACATGCTTATGGACTTGTTGACTACTTGAGTCCTTCTATCCAGGAGGAATGTAACCACTCTGTCGTTTAGTAAAGAGTCTCTGAGAATTGCTGAGCTGAAAACTTCATCCTCCTCCAAGCTACCTGCCCATGAGGCTCTCCATACTTAGCTAAGTTAGTCCTTTGAGGACAAACATACAGCCCATTTCCAGACCCATTCTCCAAGACTTCCCAACTTGGTGGGAGCTGTCCAGCAAGGAAAATCAACCCCCTGGCCATGTCTGCAAGCATATTTCTGGTTCTGCATCTCCAGTCTTCTGCAAAGGTGCAACACAGGCTGTGTTCCCTGACACACCACAATGAGACAATTGAGGAACACTTAAAAAGAGTCATTTCTCTATTTATCTTAAAAATCATTGGCTTTATGGAATTACCTTATTCCCAAGAAACTGGGAAATAATTGAAATAATGGTGAAACAATTAATTCCATTTTAAATGTTCATGGAGAATTATCCCACTAGATTACAGGGAGTGCCCACATTGATGGGTTTGCAAACCCCCTGAAACATTTAAGGACACAAATGCTTTTATTTGTACAATTCATGCCAAATTATAATAAAAGAATCCAAATGGCAATGTCCTAGAAGACACTGATGTGCAGTTTGAATGGCCTAGAGAGTTAATATCTGGTGACCCAAGAAACATTTGCTTAACTGAATAATGATTCAAATTAAAATAGAAATGCATTTTAGGTCACCATCAATGTGGACAGTTAGTCTATTATATTCTAGTCTTTATAGAAGTAAATAAATGAATTAAATTCAAGCTAAAATTAAATTTCCTGGAAACATAGAGCTTTAATTGGAGGAGAGAAAATCATGAGAGGAAGTCAGTTTGACCTGATATTCACCTACCCTAATTCTCTCCTTTGGAAAAGTTCAAATTGTTTCTGCCTCAGGATTTCTGAGTTTGTTAATTTTCATTAAAAGTCCCACAAAGAAAATCCATACCCATATATCCATTGTTGCAATTTATGAAATTATTGCTTTTGGGTAAAAATGTGCAAGCAATTCATAATGTAATTTTTACTTAATTAACAACTTGGAAAATTAAAAATACACAATGTACTTGCCCAAAAATCATCAATTAGCAAAGCATAGGGCTAATCATTGTGACTTTGGGAAGATTCCTCAAGATACTTGTATTTAATTAATTAGAGGCAGAATTTTAAATGTATTAAGTCATTTTAGGGATTCACTTAGCTAATAAGATAGAGAATAATGGAACTTCATTCTCACTCAACTTGGTTTTAATTCAGGAAGCAACAGAGGGTTGATTTGATCAGCCCTGAAGAAGGAGTCAGCTACATTCTCAGAAACAAAAGAATTGCAAAGCCTACCTTTGCCTTGAAGCTGTTGGAAACATTGATGTTTGGTTTGAGTTTTAATTATTAATTTATTGAAGATAATCATTCGATGAAATTGTCTGGGATGAGCTCACTTCAACAGTTCAAATACCATTCCAATGAAGACAAGTTCATAGGTTTAAGGACTATGGCATGATGAAGTAGGCACTGGATGTATTATCAAAAGGCCCTGAACCAAATTCTAGGTTGATACTGACAGACAGAATTTATTAAGCACCTATTATGTACCAGGCATTGTGCTAAATACTGTGGACACAAATAAAGACCCAAAAAAGTCCCTGGTCTCAAAGTGCTAACAATCTAATGGAGAAAACAACAGACAAATAATAATACATAAGCAAAATGTACACAAGATTAATGAGAGATAATCTCACTAAACTTAAGGACCAGGAAAGGTTTCTTGCAGAAAGTAGGGTTTTAGTGAACAGAGTACTTGAAGAGGAATCCCAAGACTGGGGTCCAAATCCCAGCTTAGCTTCTTACTACCTGTGTATCTCTGGGCAAGTTCCTGAGACTTCATGAGCTGCCATTACTTCATTTATAAAATGAAAAGGATTATCTGTATGATCTCCAAGTTGTCTTCCAGTTCTAAGTGGCAGTAAGGTTGGGGAGACATAAAGGAAGGTGTCAGGAGACCTGGGATCTAATCCTGGCTCTGCTGCTGATTTGCTGTGACCTTGGGCAAATTGTTTCTTCTTTCTACCTACCTCAAAGAAAAGTTAGGAAACGCAAAAGAATTAGTGAGCAAGGAAGGGCTTTGCACAGTGTTGGATTTGGGATCAGAGGAGTTCACAGCCTGAACCTGTCATCTACAACCTGCTTGTCCTTGGGCAATCTATTTCACCTGTCTACTGTTCACTTTCCTCATCCATAAAACAAAATGTGCTCTAAGTTCCCTCTTGATTCTGAGGTGACAATTCTATTAAATAGGAGATATTGCTTTCAATCAGTTAACTCAGCATGCATTTGTAAGTGCTTACTATGTTCTAGGCACCATGCTAAGCTCTGGGGATACAAAAATGAAAACAGTGTCCTCAAGGAGCTTACATTCTACTATTGGGAAACATGTCAGATAAGTAAATGTACCAAGTAAATGCAAAGTAATGCAGGGCAAAGATGGTAGGAGAATCCCTAACAATTGGAGAGATCTAGAGAAGCCTTGTACAAGAGACAGCACCTGAGACAAGCCATGATGGGAATTAGAGATTCCATCAAAGCCCAGGTGGGCCATGGATAAAGACAGAATCTAGCACCCTGGTCAGAGATTTAACAAATGCATTGTTTTTGGTCCCAAGGAACATTAGAGAAGAACTGTGAAGTAACATTCCTAAATCTGTCATCATCACTGGGCAGACAGCATCAAGTATCTGTCTGATGCAGAGTCAGTCCATGGCATCAGAGGACCAAGATACAAATTCCTAGAATTAGAGCTGGGCCCCAATGGACCATCCAGTCAAACAATGAAGTACCACAAGGGTAAAACCGGATTTGTCCACAGTCACACAGATAGTAAGTGGCAGATATTATTATTGTTATATTTGCATAGCACTTTAAGGTTAACAAAGCACTTTATCTCATTTGAGCCTTACAAATGCTATGAGATGATCACTATTATTATTATTATTATTCCCATTCTACAGATGAGAAAACTGAGGTTGAGAGAACTCAATGGACTTGAGGTAATGGCTGAGAAGGGATCTGAACTCAGATTTCCCTGACTGCAAGTCCAGCAGTCTATTACATCACCCAGGTGACATCATGCCATAAGCATACCAAATTATCATCCTACATCGATATTTTTTATTTATTTAGAAAAAAAAACAAACTCAAACGAGAACATTAAAAGATACCCACATTATAAACCAAATTTCCTGATAATTATCAACTATCTGAGAATGGAGACATCATTCATGCACTGACCTTCTATAGTAAATCCCAGACTAAGAGTCTTGTGATATCTTTATGATTGTTTTATTTTAACATAAGCATTTCAGGTCTATTAAAATCATTCCATGACAAGATCATTCCAGGAAGGCAGCCTGGAACCATTTATCAAAATGCTCCAAACTTTAGTGACAATGAGATTGTGGAGAGATAGTTGGGTGAGGAGTCAGAAACAAGTCAGTTTGAATACCACATCTGACAATTACTGTGTGAGCCTAAACAAGTCACATTACCCCTCCAATATTCAGTTGGTAGCCGAGGACAAGGGGATAATAAAAGGATTGTTATGGGAATCAAATATGATAGCATACACAAAGGACACTACAATCTTCAAAGTGCTATGACAATATCAGCTATTATTATCAAACCAGATGCCCTCTTTTGGCTTCAAAATTATCTATTGTATGTCTAGGCAAATCATTTTACCTGTCAGGGCCTCAGTTTATGCATCTATAAAAAGAGAGGGTTGTACTAGACCTCTGGATCATAGAGCTACACCTTTAAGAGACCTCAGGGATCATCTCATTCATCAACACTATCCCCATACATTCATTCATATGAGGAAACTGAAGCCCAGCTCTATTGACTTGCCCAAGGTCATACAAGCAGAAAGCATTAGAGACAAGACTGGAACCCAGGTCCTAAAGTTTCAGAGCTCATTTTTTTTGCCTTTTGGAGGGCAATTGGGGTTAAGTAAGTTGCCCAAAATTACACAGCTAGTTTTTTTTGTGTGGGTGTTAAGTGTCTGAGGCTGGAACCGAACTCGGGTCCTCCTGACTCCGGGGCCGGCGCTTTACTCACTGCGCCACCTCGCCGCCCTTGCTCATGCTCTTCCAACCCTGGTGGCCTTTAAGTATATACTTCTAGCTCTAAGCCTTTGGTCCTTTGTTCCTGCTTTGTTGGGGGTAGGGGGGAGGGAGTCCCTAAAGATATAATTTCACTGATGTTGAGAAATACAAATTAGGAAATCACCTATAGCAATGCATGTCAGGACCTTATAGGATTAGAAAGTTGCTCAGAATGGACTTTAAGTGACTTATCCAGGATCACACAACCAGCATAAAGCTTAAGTTTAGTAAGGCTTTAAAATGCACTTGGACTTTTGGGACACTTTGTCTATGTCAGAGATAGGATGAAGACAGTGGTCTTCACGACCCCAAAGTTCACCCTTTATCCATTATAACATGCTGACTCTCCTCTCTTCCTATGATCTCAAAATGTATTTGACCTCAAGAGTGGAGACTTGATTATTAAAACAGCTTTTTCTTATAACTTTCAGAATCTCCCCCTTTGAAGCAGGAGAGGTCAGAAACAGCAAAATCAGGCTGAATGCATTTTTAACAAGTTCAAGTTGTTGTCATTTGTCAGAGAGGGGGATTTTGAGAAGAAACGGCTCCATCATTTGGTCCTAACTCCATACTGACTTGCATATATTAAAGCAAATGGGTCTGTGATACTGGGACCAGAGAATACATCAGCTCCCTAGGCTGAGGAAGAGACAGTGAGAAAGCAATCTCTCTGCAAACGAGGCTTACTAGGGTATGAATAAAATGCATAAACAGCCTCTCCGAGGAGATCATGGATTTCCACGTTGTCTGGATGTAAATCTTTTATAGCTATTGAAATTCACTTAAGCTAGGAACCCGGAGTCTGCAGTCTCGGGCAGAATACGTCTCACTTTCCATTTACAATAGAGTTGAAGTCTCTCCCAATAATGTTATTGCCAGGAATAGGAAATAAGGAAGACAGCCAAGAAACCGAGGCAAATCTGCCTCAGATCAAAGTGAGTGGCAGGTTCTCCACATGATGTGGGGAAGGATGGGAACTGGCTGGAAATTTCTTAATTGGATTTCACCCAAAGGGGGAAAGAACTATTCATCTTGTCTGCCCAGAATGTCTCTACTATTCAAGGCATCATTGTCATCAGCACTCAATTATAGCTCCCGTGACTTGCCAGGGGTTCTGCTTTCTGTCTGAGAAATCACACAACTGTATCACAGAAAGCAAGTTTCATCCATTACTAATTGCTTATGGGTCATTTCTTCATTAGAACAAGCAACAAGTTGACCTGATAATCATAGGATCATATATTTGGAGCCGGGGGAAAAAAACCTCAGAGGCCATCTAATCCAACCTTCTTGTTTTTACAGCTGAGGAAATTAAGGCCCAGGAAGGTTAAATGATTTGCCCAAGGTCATGGAGGTTGTACTTGACAAAGGCAGGCTATGAAAACAAGTTCTCTGACTTCAAAGTCAGTGTGGTTTGGGTTTTTGTGGGGATTTTTTCTCATTGTACCATCGTGTCTCTTGTTCCAAGTAATTTATCCAGTCAAACACATTGAAGTATTTTCCAGCTACCCTTCCAAGGTAGAATAAGAGACCAACCATCTATCAAACAGTAGAGGGGATGTGATCTCAATCAATGGACAGAATAGCCACACTGATGCAAACACAGATTGGAGGCAGTTAGGTGACTTTGTAGATAGAGAACTGAATCTGACCTGGGGAAGACCTGAGTTTGAATCCTTTAGACACTCCCTATGTGACCTCGAGAGATCTCTCAGCCCCAGTCCCCACATCAATAAAATGGAGATAATATAACATAATCATAGCAGCTACCCCACAGGGTTTTTGTGAGGATCAAATGAAATAGTAAACGTCCAGCACTTGGCCAACTTTAAAGCACTATAGACACGTTAACTATCTTTGAAAGGCTGAAGAGGAAAGAATTCAGAATGTTTTGATGAGGAAAAAGAACCAGTCTTCCTTCAAAAGAGTCATGATCCTCAATAAAGCCAGTATATAGTACGCTATGTCAGGCTTTATGTGGGGTCAGCACACACTGAGTGCTAGACACACAGACACAGACTGCAAACAATGAGGCCTGAAAAACAAATTCCTTCTCAGCAAGAAAACTGGCAATGGATTTTTGAAAAGAAATGATGATACGTTTGTTTCAGTTTTTTAAGTTTTGTTTGGTTTCAATAAGAAAATTGCAAAAGAGATACATTAACGCCTATTCCCTAGAAGACCATCAATTCCCAAGCTGTAATATTTGGTGCAGCTGAAAACTTGCAGTTCCTCTAAATGAAGTGTAACAGCCATAATTGTGTTTCTTGGAGTGAACTTAGTGGCAAATGGTGCATGAATTGATACATGATGAGACTTGTATACCATTTAGCTCTTTGCATGATCCTCAAGAAATACAGTGATATAATTATGATATAATTACATTATCCACAGCTGGCCAAGAGAAAAGGGTAAGGGGTGCTTGTGCACTTAGAGCAATAGACAAGGAAGCAGGAACACTACCTGCCAAGGAGTAAAGGGTGGGGTTGAATTCAGAGTGAAATCAAAGACATGGCTGTATCCACAAAATGGATCCTGTCCTTCTTGAGCAAAGGTGGATTTCAATCGAATTCAATTCAACGAGCATTTATTAAGATTGAGGCACTGTGCTAAGCCAAGAGGGCACTCAAATACTCAAATATGCCAGTGGGTCTAGGATCTCATCATTTGGACTTTTCCCTCTGATTACATGAATTCTAAGTCATCCATTCAGGCCCATTATAGGAAATTCTTGTCCATTTCTTCCCACAAGTTCATAGGTTCGTAGATTCAAAAATAGAATGGTCCTCAGAGGTCATCTATTTCAACCCCCTCATTTTACAGATGAGAAAACTGAGGCCTGGAGAGGGTAAGAGACTTGGCAAAGGTCACACAGGTAACAAGTAGCAGAGGTAGAATCATCTCATTTCAAACTCACTGATTTTTCCACTATACCACACTGTCTCTTGGGGTATCCAATATGGTGGGGGCCTTCATCAGGTTTTTATGACATTTTGGATCTACCAATGAAGCATTATGCTACCCACCTGTGACCCCAAAGTCTTGCCATGTGATCAGCCCACATTCTTTGTCTCTCATTTCTTTGATGGAATCCTTTATGCTCCTCCTCCTTCATAATTCCCTGTCTGTAATGTGTCACAACCTTTTCACATCCACCATATGCCTATGGGTTGTCCTCTGGAGGCATTCATTTCCATTTCTTTCAAAACTGTATGGTTTCATGCCTCCCATTCATATAGTACCTGAAGAATGAGTCAACCCATGAAACAAAGATGGTGTGGATAAAAGATTGGCCCCTGCCCACAAAGAGATTACAGTCCAATTTGGGGATAGAAAATATACATATGTAAGAGTGTAAATTATTTCCCCTAAAGGGAAAAGATTTAACATAGAAGATGCAAAGACACATAGAGGGTTATGATCATGGTGCTTACATAGTCCAAAGCCTTCACATTGTAAATGAGGAAGACCTTGGAATGTTTGTCATTCCTTTGCAGTCTGTGTCTGTGCATATAGCACTCAGTTTGTGTTGACTCCACATGTTCTGCCATCTCAAAACCTTACCAAAATTAATTTGATCTACTTAACCATTGTACTGGATGTATTTGTATTTTACCCCATCAAGCTAAGACAATGGAATTTTTAAGAGATTAATGAAAACAATGTCTTAACACAAGAGAGTGACATTTATGTGGAACCCATGATGAAAGAAAAGTAGTATGGTGTAATAGAAAGACCAGTGGCTATGAAGTGAAATCATACCTCTGAAGAAAACTGCCCAGGTGACTCTGGGCAAGTCATTTAACTTGTCATTTCAGTTGCTTCATTTATAAAATGAGGGGTTTGAACCCTCAGGTCTCTTCCAGCTCTTGAACTATGCTCCTATGGAAATCATAGCATGGAACCTTATTTAATCTCTTGCAAATGAATGCATGTTTGAAATTCTCCTTTAAATCACAATGACTTTAATTTTTTAAGACTGAATGTCAACTGTGAACAAGAACTTTCCATAAGTGGTTGGGTTTTTTCTACTTTGTTTTTTCCACATATATATGTACATAGACATAGAAATTTTTCCCCAATTACATGTTAAAACAAATTTTAATATTTGCTTTTTTTTACATTTCGAGCTCCAAATTCTCTTTCTCTCTCTCTCTCTCTCTCTCTCTCTCTCTCTCTCTCTCTCTCTCTCTCTCTGTCTCTCTGTCTCTTTCTGTCTCTCTCTCTCTTTCTGTCTCTCTCTTTCTCTCTCTCTTTCTCTTTCTCTCTCTCTTTCTCTCTCTCTCTCTGTCTGTCTCTCTCTGTCTCTCCCTCTCTTTCTCTCTCTCTCTCTCTCTCTCTCTCTCTCTC
>NW_027186352.1:20551728-20630045 GCF_028583685.1 Petaurus breviceps papuanus
CTCTGTCTCTCTCTCTCTGTCTCTCTCTCTGTCTCTGTCTCTGTCTCTCTCTCTCTCTCTCTCTCTCTCTCTCTCTCTCTCTCTCTCTCTCTCTCTCTCTCTCTCTCTCTCTCTCTCTCTCTCTCTCTCTCTCTCTCTCTCTCTCTCTCTCTCTCTCTCTCTCTCTCTCTCTCTCTCTCTCTCTCTCTCTCTCTCTCTCTCTCTCTCTCTCTCTCTCTCTCTCTCTCTCTCTCTCTCTCTCTCTCTCTCTCTCTCTCTCTCTCTCTCTCTCTCTCTCTCTCTCTCTCTTTTTCTCTCTCATTGGTAAGCAATTAGATATAGGTAATACATGTGCAATCTTGTAAAACATTTCTATATTAGCCATTTTGTACAAGAAAACTCAAATAAAAGAAAAAGAATGAAAGAAAGTGAAAATAGCATGCTTCTTTCTGTATTCAAACAATATCAGTTCTTTCTCTGGAGGCAGATAGTATGCCTCACCATTAGTACTTTGGGATTGTCTTGGGTCATTGTTGAGAAGAGCTAAGTTATTCACAGTTCTTCATTAAGTAATATTGCTGTTTCTGTGTACAACATTCTCCTGGTTCTGTTCATTTCACTTCGCATCAGTTCATGTAAGTCTTCTCATGTTTTTCTGAAGTCATCCTACTTGTCATTTGTAATATCACAATAATATTTCACTAACATCATATACTACAGCTTGTTTAAATTGATAAATGGTCAAAGGATATGAATAGTCACTTTTCAGACAAAGAAAGCAAAGCTATCTATAGTTATATGAAAAAATGTTCTGTATGACTACTGATCAGAGAAATCAAATTAAAACAACTCTGAGGTACACCTCACAACTGTTAGATTGGTTAATATTACAAGAAAGGAAGATGATGGATGTTGGAGGGGATGTGGGAAAACAGGGGCGCTAATGCACTGTTGATGAAGTTGTGAACTGGTCCAACCATTCTGGAGAGCGGTTTGGAACTATACTCAAAGGGCTATAAAACTGTACATACTCTGATCCAGCAATACCACTGCTAGGTCTATCTCCAAAAGACATCCCCAGAAAAAGCAGGAAGGACCTATTTGCATGAAAATATTCATAGCAGCTCCTTTTGTGGTGGCAAAGAATTGGAAAGCAAAGAGATGTTGTAGGTGTAAATTCTTGGCATGGCTTTGGCTTTACAAATTTTAGTATATCAAATGTACATAGACCAATTTGTTGTTTAGCCCTTTTAGGTCATATCTGACCTGACTCCATTAGTGTTTTCTTGGCAGAGATATTGGAGTGGTCTATCATTTCCATTTCCAGCCCATTTTACAGATAACAAAATTTAGGCAAACAGGGTTGAGTGACTTGTCCAGGATCACACAGCTAGTAAGTGTCTGAGGCTGGATTTGAAATTAGGAGCATGAGCTTTTTTGATTCTAAGCCCAGCGTTCTATCCTCTGCACCACCTCGCTGCTCACTTACACCAATAGTGTCTTTTATTATTAGATTTAATGCATCAGGAAATATTTCTTAAGCATCTACTATGTGTTAGAAGATGAGGTGGAAAAGACAAAAATGAAGCCATCCTTGCCAAATAGAACTCCATCCCTTGCCAAATAGAACTCCATATTCTACTGAGGGGATACAGCATACACAAATAGAATGAGTATGAAGCAAAATGAGGAAGGAGAGAGTACTAAAAACAAAGAATTTGGGGAAGGCTTCTTGGAAAAGGTAGTGCCTGAGCTGAGCTTAGAAGGAAGAATTCCAGGAGGCAGAGGTGGGGACATATTGCATCTGTGACACAAAGAAATACACATATATAGGAGTAGATGAAGTTTCAAGTTTGAGGAATGACTAGTCCAGTTTGGCCTAAATATGCCAGTGGGAAGTAGGGAATATGAAAAAAGGATTTCTTTTTGGCATACAGACACTAAAAACTGTGGTCTTCTTGAGTTGAGCTGGTATCCTTGGGAAGGGGAGAAGGAATTTGGAACAATATTCCTACAGCTGCTACCTATTAGCCTAGAAAGACTTGATATATTGATTTCACCAGTGAAAAATCAGTCACCAGCAGTCCGTGCCACTTTCTTATGGATATTGGCCTCCCTTCATCCTCTCCCTGCCAACCCAAAGTCTGGCCTAGTCCCTAAAATGGAGTGCCTTCCTCTTGGCCACATGATGGGGAAGGAGTAGTCTGATGGAATTTTTCTTGCCAAGTCTTTGGATTTTACTGGCTCACATATAGTAACTCATCGCTGATCATGTCCACAGGAGGGAGGCTTCAGAACAGTGGCGTTTTTTCTAGGACCATGATTTCCTAAAGACCTCTTCACAGGGAACCTTAGGGATCATCCAAATGGATCTCTTCATCACCTCTATGTCTGTTTTTCATATGAAGACATTGAGGTCCGGACACGTTAAGTTATATAGCCAGAGTGACATAACAAGTATGTCAAAGAGCCAACCTTCAAACCCAGTTCCTTTGATTCTCTTGACTTATTCATGTGATATTGAATGTCATATTTAGAAGGAAACTTAATGATCACTTAGGACAATCACACTATTTTTGAACACCAAGAGACTAAGCCAAGGAGGGAAGTGACTTACCCAAGATCACAAAACTAGTAAGGACACTTGAAAACTTCTATACTTTCTTTCATCCCTTCCCCTAACCCTATCATTGATCTTAGTACATAGGAGCTTATGAATAAGTGGGTTAAATGTCTCTTTGCAGGGCAACCTTTATTTAAGGTTTTCATACTTGGCAGCCTTTTACAACTTCCCACTTGTCTGATGATAAACTATGAGAAATGTTCTTAGTTCTTAGGATTATCCCCCAATAGGTAAGTAGCTAAAGGAGACAAACCGCTTTCAAAAGAATTGCAAACTATCAAAAGTCATGTGAAAAGATGTTTCGAATAACTCATCACGAGATAAATATAGATTTTTAAAATCCAGGGTTTCGTCTCCCATTAATTGAATTGGTAATGATGATAAAATAGTCAATATTGGAGGAGCTATAGAAAGATTGCCACACTAACAGCTGTTGTTCAAGGTGTGTGCATTGATCTACACTTCTAAAAAATAAATTGGAATTATCCAAGACAGGTTATTAAGTTTCTCAAAAGTGATGCTATTAATGGGCATTTGCCTCAAAGATGTCAACAATGGAAGGGCCCAAAATATTCACAACAGCAATTTTTATAGTAGCAAAAAGCTGGGAAGAAATTATGTGCCCTCCCACTGAAGAATGGCTGAATAGTGACTCACAAATGGAATGGAATATTTGTGTGCTCTATGAAACAAGAAACGCTGTGGGTAGTGGGAAAGGTGATACTTTAGAGTTAGGAAGATGTGTAATCCAGTGCCTCCTTTGACACATACTGTGTGACCCTGGGCGAGTCACTTAAACTCTCAGTGCCCCCAGAGAAATTTCTAAGATTATCACTTTTATAATAGTTGCTAATATTCATAATAGGAAAAGATTTCCACATCCAGAGTAGCTTTATACTAAAGAATTCACAGGCTCAAGGGAAAAAATGGGTTAAAAATTACAAATATAAGGAATCTAGAAAAAACTGTGGAAGACTTTCATGAACTGATCAAGAACGTAAAAAACAGAACCAAAGGATAATTAGACAATAATTTTAGATAATAATGCCAATGGAAACAACACTAAAAGACCTCAGAATTCAGATTAATTTCCATGAAAGAGATCTGGACCTGGAGTCATAGGACCTAATTTGAAACTTCCCCCCTATGAGACCTTAGACAAGTCACTCTCCAGGTCTCCATTTTCTAATCTGTAAAACCATGAAGTTAAACTAAATAACATCTAAGATTCTGTTCCATTAAGTTCCAAATCAATGGCCTCTATCATATATATGCATCCAATCTTGATTCCAGAAGGCCAATGATAGAAATACACTTCTCTCCTCTCCTGTGTGGAATATATCATATACCTCATCAGATAAGGTCACCAGGAAGGTCGGTTTTATTTAAATGATTTTCCTTCTTATAAGAAAAGACACTGTAGCAAGGAGAAGAAAAGCATCAATAAAACATTTGCAGAAAAACAATCCTCTCGGCTCAGGGAGGTTATTGCCTATGGAACAGTTTTCCTGTCTTTCTCCCCACAGAAAATTTGGACTCTGGTGTTCTGGTTGCCAAAGTGCAGAGAGAGTTCCAACCCTACTTTTTTGTTGTGATTACCTTTCTTCCATTTCAACTAACAAAATCCTTTTAATCCTCCACCCGTCGCTACCTCCCCCCTAAAGAGCCTGCACATCATTCTAGCCTCAGCAATCTTGCTTTGTTAGCTAACAGCGGTCCTTCCAGAGAGGCAGCCCTTGTCATTCTGCAATAAAAGGTCTCCTGCAGCCATAAACATTTAGATTCCAGACTTCTGTGTTTATGAGAGCCAGAGAAACTGATTGCCTCCTCCTCCATCCTCAGCAGTGGCTGTGAGATTATCAGTTAAAGAGCTGACCTGCTCCAAAATGATACTGTGGCTTTTCAGACCCACAGGTGGTATCTGTTCTCAACAAGATTGAAAGGAGTCACACAACATGAAAGGTGGCCAAGAGTTTTATGCTAAGACATTTGCTTGGTTTATTACTAACTCCAAAGGAAGCATTGCTTATTGGAAACATTCAAATCAGCCCTCAAAGACCAAAAGTGGGGAAGAAAAAATTCACTTGGAAGTATAAGGGAAGGAAAGTCTGTAAAGGCTTCTAAAGAATCTTTGTAAACTTTCCCCCACACCGACTGCTGTCCATGGTATTCGGGTTTACAACCTTCTCTATTTTATGATATGACTTGTAAGCATAGTCATGCCTTCCTTCACTTTCACATGGGCATGAGCACCCCTAGGAGAAAGCTGTTGAACTAATTGGCCTCTATTTCTGCAGACCTGAAGGTGGAGATAGTGTAAGCACATCATTTTGACACTGTTGGTTGTCATTGGCATACTACAAGTCTCTGGGGTTCCCAAAGATGCCTTCATTCTTGTACTCCAAGAGGTCAGAGCCTCCCTAGTAGATAGTGGTAGATAGAGTCAGTATGACCTACATTCAAATCCTACCTCAGATCCTGGTTATGTGACCCTTTGGATGAATCACTTACCCTAAGACTCTTTCCCATTTGCAGAATGAACATCATAATACCTAACCCATAGGATTTTTTTCAAGTTCTATTGAGATGGAATTAAACCACTTCAGAAACTGAAATACAATGTAAAGTAATAATCAGTAACATTTATATAGGTCTTTAATGTCTGCAAGGCACTTTACAAAGATCCCATTGGGTCCCCACAACAGTCTTGTGAGTTAGGCACTATCATCACCATCATCATCATCATCACCATCATTATTGTTGTTTTTATTCCCATTTTACAGATGAGGAAACCAAGCTTGAGAGAGGTAAAGTAACTACCCTAGGATCACAGCATCTGAGGCAAGATTTGAATTCAGGTCTTCCTGTTTCCAAGGCTAATACTCTGTCCACTATTCACCTCCTCTCCTCTACTTATCTGCCTATTGGATCATAGAGCCAGAAGGGGGCTCCCATGCTATCTTGTCTAACCTCCTCATTTTACAGATGAGAAAACTAAGGCCCAGAGAAGCTAAGAGACTTCTCCAAGGTCACATAATAGTGTGTGGTAGAGCCAAGGTTTGAATCCAGGTTCTCTGACTCCAAATCCAGAGCTCTTTCCACCAGAGACAAGGATGTGGGGGTAGGAGAGATCCATTCAACAAATAATGATTTGTAATTATATGGTCTCCTGGGAACCCTCAAATACTGGCTGTAGGACCCTGAGCAAGTAACTTAACCTCTCAGTGCCTAGTCAAGTTTCTGAAATTCTGTGTTGTAGAGAAGATGCCAACTTTGCATTGGTCTAGTCAACAAACATTGGTGAAGAGTCTGCTATATTCCAGGCACTGTTCTAAGTACTGAGAATCCAAAGAAAGGCATAGTCCCTACCTTCAAGGGGCTCAGACTCTAACAGGAGGAGACAGTATGCAAACAGCAATGTACACAGAAGATATCATAAAGGGAAGGCGCTGGCCTCATGGGCCTCAGGAAAGCTTTCCAGCAGATGAGATTTTAGCTGGGACTTCAAGAAAGCCAGGGAAGTTAGGAGGCAGAAAGAAGGAAGGAGAGAATTCCAGGTAAGGGAAACAGCCAGAGAAAAATCATTACAGAAATAACTAAGAGAAGTCACTTTTTAGTTCTAGTCAGTTTGTAGTTTGATCAGTAGAAAGAGAGCTCAGCTTAGAAACACTGAACAGCTTAGAAATCATAGGTCCTTGGCAGCCAGGTGGCATGGAATCTAGAGTGTAAAAGCGGGCACAGGAAAACCTGAGTTCAAATCCACCTCAGACTCTTACTAGCTGTGTGACCCTAGGCATGTCACTTAACTCTCTTTGCCTCAGCTGCTCATCTGTAAAATGAGGATAATAAGAGTACCTACACCCCAGGTATGCTATAAAGATCAATCCAACCCAACAAACATTTATTTTTTTTAAGCAATCGGGGTTAAGTGACTTGCTCAAGGTCACACGGCCAGTGATTTCTGGGTGTGGTGCTGAGTGTCTGAGCCCGGGATTCGATCTCCAGGTCATCCCGACACTGGAGCCGGTGCTCTTACTCGCTGAGCCACCTGGCCTCCCCTCCAACAAACATTTATTAAGCACCTACTAGCTGTGTGATCCCAGACAAGTCACTTCTGTAAAATGAGCTGGAGAAGAAAATGGCAAACCACTCCAGTAACTCTGCCAAGAAAACCCAAATAGGGTCAAGAATAGTCGGACATGACTGAAAGACAACAACAAATGTACACAGTTGCCCTACTCTAGGACTCAGTTCCCCCCTCTGTAAAAGTATATAAAAGTAGGTGCCCTTCAGGGGCCCTTGCTGCTCACTGTCTTCCGATCCAGCCTGGTTAAGGTCTCAGCTGCCTTCCCGTGTTTGAATGATTGCACTTGGGTGCTCTTTCTGCAGGGCGATGCTGATGACAAGCCTGGTTTGTGGTTTCAATAGAAGAGGTCTTAGCAGTGAGGCTGCCAGCCTGTTAGCTTTTCACTTTCCCTCCCTGGGACTGGTTAACAGTAAGATAATGTGCTGGCAGGGAGCCATTAGCCAGCTACAACTCGACAACAGGACACTGATAACTTAATAAACTGTGAGTGCAAGCTGGGCAGATTTATTCCTGCTCTTCAAAGCCCAATGTGAAGTCACAGCCATTGAATGACCTGCTAGCCCATGAACCTTTTCATTATAAAAAAGGGGCAGAAAATTAATAAGATTGATTTCTTTACTCAAGAGAAAGGATCATGGGATTTTAGAGCTGGGAAGGACCCTAGAGCACATCTAGACCAAATCTTTAATTTTACAGAAGAGGAAATGGAAGCTCGAAGAGGAACAATGACATTGCCCTTCTCCCCCACCCAAGCTCTGACTCAGCTGCAATTTCAGCACCTACAACCTTCCCCTCCTGGAACATCCATTTACCAAGCCATTGGTAAGTTTCTCCCGGTGCCTCTATTTTAGGGAGGGACCCAGGCCAGCCAAACTTCACACCTCTGCCAGCTGGTCCTCTGACTTTCTGGGCTTCAACACCAGGGCCTCATTCAGAAACCTTCACCCCATTGCCCCCCACTTTTTATCTCCCTTCTATGTTTCACCTTCTTGAGGAAAGGAGAATGTAAGCCCCTTGAATAGGAACTGTCTTGCTTTTTGCTTGATTTTCCTGCATACTAGTTAGTTCAATGTCTGGCATATAATAAATGCTTAATAAATGGTACCTTACCTTACCTTGCCTGAGGTCACACACAAAAATAATCAGCAGAATCAGAATTTGGACTCACATGAGTTAACTCCAAAACTAAGACTTTTCCCACGGAAAAGTGCCAATGAACCTTAAAAGCTATCTAGTGTACTCATCACATTTTACAGAGGAGGAAACCGAGGCACAGAGGGTAAGTGATTTATCCAATGTCATACAGTCAGTAAGGATCAGAACCCAGGCCCTCTGATTCCAAATCAAACACCCTTTCCTTGGCACTGTTCAGCCTCTTCTAGGTAATGCTGATTTTTAATAAACAGGTATATTCAAAGATCTGCTTGCCCTACCAAGGAAAGATGACAGACATACCATTCTTCCCGAGGAAGGCTCCTGGATGACTTGGACAATAGAGCAGGAATTCCATGCTTTCCCTACTTGTTTGTGGAAATGCTCAGTTAATCAGTGGGCAGAGATTCATTGAATACCTGCCATTGGCCCAGATCTCAGACCACTGAGCATTCTGCCGGCCTCGGATCAGGTGGGTGGATGGTGCCTAGAAGACAAGGGGCTGAGAGCTCCCTTCAGGATCCCCAGGGTCTGTCCCTGTTCACTTGCATGTTACAACCCTTTTTAGCATCACCAACTCCAAACCTTGCCATCCCATCCTCTGAGGCATCCTCTGGACTCTACTGATAGCAAATATACATGGCAACAGGCAAGACCCTGGCCTCAGGCCCAAAGGAGGGCTCAGTCTTACTCATCCCCGGGGTCAGGCTTGTGTAAGGTGCCCTGGCGGGGAGCAGAAAATTGAGATATTTGTGACCTAAACTCAGCACCCTCTGGGAGGGGTCTGCAGGAGGTGAGGATGCACAGGGCTTGTCTGACACATTAGAGTGTGGACATAGGTTTGGAAAGTCAGTTCATGGTCTAGCAAGCTTCTGCAGCCCTCTACAGGTGCAAACGTGTAACTAGAAAAGGAGAACTCATTGTTTTAGTCTGTCCCCAATCAGATTTTACTGCCCCCAGAAAATTCAATATCCTCAAATGCTGTGCTGCTTTTTTACTTTGTCAGGATTGGGAAAAGCAACGGTGACAGAGCAGCGGTCACTTGGCTACTCCAAAATCACTCCTAGTGGCACGTCCCCTCTCCCTTCAGCTGAGAATGTCAGCTTCAATTCTGAGGAGACAGCAATGGAAAAATATGCTGGCAGGGGTGAAGGAGAGAAAAATCCTCAGCGTGCATTTTTAGAGTGGGAAAGTTGGATTTGTTGGACTATCTATGAAAACTTGAATGATTTAGCTAAATTAAATTGTTTACCAAATTGGATCAAATTATGTGAGTCTATTTATAAAGTTTTGAGCAAGAGAGACAAGAAGATAAATGAGAGAGAGAGGGGGAGGGAGGGAGGATGGGAGGGAGAGAGAGGGGGATGAATGGATAAATAGATGGATAGATAGATAGATAGATAGATAGATAGATAGATAGACAGACAGACAGTCACATAGATAAAGCACTTAAGTAAGTGCTGACTATGTCAGACACTATGCTAAGCACTCTGGGGTACAAAAGAATGCAAATAATACAGATCTTACCCTCAAAAAACTTTCATTCTAATGGTGGAAGACAACACATATCGGAGCTGGAATGGGGTGGAGGGGAAGGGAAGTCTACCAGTGCAGGGAGCAAAGCATTTGCCTAGGAAGAGGAACAGAACTCTAGAGAGGAAGTCAGAGTGTGAGTGAGGTAAAGTGTGACTGGGGCCCTTAATGAAAGAGTGGTCCTCACAAGGAAGTCAGAAATCAGGAAAATGGGGCCTCATGGACAAGGTTCCTCCAAGATGGGAAGGAAGCTTTTGATGAGGGAATGAAGTCAAAGTAGGTCCAGTTCTGAGTCAAGTGAAGCATGTCTAGGACCCTTCCTGAAACAATGATATGGGTAAAGTAAACACCTATTAAGAGAGTGGGGCTTTGGGCAGATACATCTCCAAGGCTGAAAACTGACTGATCCCTAGCCCAAAGGCCCCAGTTTCTAAAACTTAAGAAGTGGAGATTCTCTGCTTTCATAGATACCAGAACCATAAAACCCGAACAGAGCCAAAAGCCTTTAATAGGAATCAGGAAGAGGCATAAAGGACAGTATGGGTGCAGAGATCACACATCTTAATATCGAGTTGCTATTATGAATCTGAACTCCTACATGTCTTCAGGGGTTATCTGTCACTCTGGGAAATCATGACTAGAATTCCATCACTGATATCCCCTTACTAGGGTAGAGGTAACTGAATTCTTGAAGGTTATGCCAACAAAGCATAAGATCTATTAAATTCTTCCATCTCGGTTTTAGGTATGGACCCAGGGATGGACTATGGGTGGTTTATCACATGGAGGACTGGATTGAGCTGGGAAAATCTGAGTTCAAATCCAGCCTCAGACACTTGATAGCTATGTGACCATGAGCAAGTCACTTGACCATATTTGCCTCAGTTTCCTCAACTGTAAATTGAGCTGGAGAAGGAAATGGCAAATCCAGTATCTCTGCAAAGAAAATCCCACATGGGATCATGAAAGATTAGACACAACTGAAAAATGACTAAACAACACCAAAACCTTGAAGCACCACATAAATACCAGCTATTATTAAGGGTGACTAGTTATCATTATGATTATTACTTTCTAGTCTCAGTGCCAGTCAAGCTAAGTTTGGAAAGGTTCCTCACTGCAGGGTGATGAATTTTTCAGGCATAGAAACAGAAGTGGAAATGACAGCCGGAATGCAGTTTGCATCCCTGGAAGAAACACCACAGCACAGGCAAAATCACTGATCCTTACAGGACTGATGTATTTTTAAATTAAATGATTTATTTAAATGTAATAGCAATGAAACTAATTAAATTTGCTTTGTAACTATTTACATTTAAATGAATTCATTTCAGTGGGTAACTCTCCCCACAACTTTGCGGACCCTCCAAGTGTGCCTTTTGTTTGTTCATTCTCATTCATTTGGGGTGCTTGGGGGTCTTGAGCTCCCAAATAAAGACATATCACATCTAACCCTCGAGAAAGAAGAGCTGGCTAGTTCTCAGCCTTAGCAAGAAGGACCGAGAGCCCTGGGTTATGACTTGGTGGGAACTGGTGGGCAGGGAATTCAGAATGAGCCCCGCTGCTTCAAGGATCATATTGTGTGTTTTCCATTCTCCCGGTTTTTCTTTTTCACTTTGTGGTATTTCATGAAAACATCTCCAGATTTCTTCATATTCCTTATTTATCACCATTCCTTCACCCAGAGGCTCGCCCTCCTGTTTGATGAGTCTCTGTTTGATGAGAGGATCCCCCCATGCCAATTAGGTCACTGCCAGCTTGCCTTCACTCTCCAGGATGCTCCTCCCCACCCCATTCCCACCACCTGCTTTGTCCACCTGGGCATGACTCCTTCCTGAGAGCCACTCTCTGATTGGTAAGACATTTAGCCATTTTTTTCCATATAAATTGTGTTATGATTTCAACACAAGTTGACTGTGTGACCCTGGGCAAAGCTCATGCCTCCCATACCCAAGGCAGCTCCCTAGGGCCATAAAATGTAGAATAATCATTGACCTACATTAGTAGAGGTCTCCTTCCCAGGAGTTCCAGACTTCCAGGTGTGGGGGGAAAGGTTATTTTGTCTAATTCTATGAAGAAGTCTCTGATACTTTGAGCAGTACCACATTAAATATATGAATGCATTTGGGGAGTACTGTCGCTTTACTGCAGCAGTGAGTGTTGGGTGTCCTAACAGCCCCAACAAAGCTTACTGAGGTCTTGATTCCTCTTAGTTGCCATGGTTTATACGAGTGCTTCTATTCATCCTGCATATTCCTAGAGAGGTTAATTTATAAATGTGAGACGCTCCCGTATCTTTGTCAAGAAAACCCCAGATGGGGCCATGGAGAGTCTGAAATGACTAACTTCTCTTGCATTTGCAATTTTGCTGAGTTGTATTTTCTCCTTTTTATTTGAACTAAATTTGCTAATGATTTGCCATTGTCTGGGTCTTTCTAAGGAACTAACTGGATTTATTTACCAAAAGGTAGTCAAGTACTGTGAGATTCATCTTACCCTCCATTTTAAGCATCTTGGCTGGAAATTAAGAAATAACCATAGGTTTAATCCTTTACTTCATTTCTGTGGAAACTTTCTAAAGCACATCATTGTGGCCAGATCCTGCCTTACACTATTGACAAGTGTTATCCCCTGCAAAAAATAAAAAGTGCGATTGCTGACAGTCAGCCAGAAGAAGAAAATGAAGCCAAGGGGTTCTGAGTGAAACCAGGCACCAGGCTATACAGGATGCTGAAACCCTGCTCAGATGACCCACCAACCAATGCTTATTTGTCAAGAGTCCACTGTGTATATGGATGCCACTTACTGTGCTGGGCCTGGGCCTCAGTCATAGTTACAACAAGCCAGTTAGGACTTGGTTCTGCTATCCAAGGTCCTTAGCAATTTGCAGTAAGTTCTAAATGCCAGCTCTGGCCTTGTGAAGTCTGAGCACCAGCAGGGACCTTAACTTAGGGCCTGTCACTCTGGGGTGGTTTAGCATTATCAGTAGCTTTTTTCCCATTATCACAACCTGTCAGACAGTTCTCCCAATAGCAACCAGGACCTCTACAAGTCTCAGAGGCCCCAGCTATATTCAGATATCCAAATGCTGCCAGCTGAATCATTGGTACAGACAACTACAAACCTCACCCCACAGGCTGGGCAGTCAGTCCTATTTATTAAAGGCCTACTGTATGCAGTCACTATGTGAAGTGGCCCTGGCCAAGTTCCTGAAGCCCTGAGCTTCACTTTTCTCATCTGCAAAATGGGTATAAGAATGGCCTCTACCTCACAGGACCTTTGTAAGGATCAAATGGGATTATGTACATAAAAGCATTTGACAAACCTTAATGTCCTATATAAATCTAGTTATTATTAGCATTATATTATCCTACAAAAGTGGTAAAGTAAAAAAGTAGCCGATTTTCTTTCTGTCAGGGAATTATAGATTTAGAGCTATGATGACCCTAGCAATCATCTAAGCCAATTATTTAACAAATGAGGAAACTGAGGCCCAGGGAAGGGAAGGCATTTGTCCACACACACAGAGTGTCAATAGGTAAACCAGACTCCACATCAGTTTCTCTTTAAGAAACCAATGAAATATCTCTTTCTCCTCTTCCTCCTGTCACAGTAGCAGCGTGGTGCTCTGGAAGGACTGGCCCTCTGGTGGGAGGACTTGCCGAGCCCTTGTCAGGGCTTCTCATCCACCTTTGGTGTCCACCTGCCTCCCAGTTCTCACCTGGGGCTCCAGGAAACTGCAGTGTGCACAGTAGTATATTTTGATAGCCTGTCTCAGCCGCGCGCTAAGCCAGACCAAGGGTCACCAACAGTGCTCAAGCACATTGGTGAGTTAGGGGCACGTATGCCCCCAGTATGTGAAGACTTCCCCTGGCGGAATGGGCAGATGAGAACAATTTGTCCCAATGGTCATGGAGGCGACTAAAACAGGCACTGGGGATGACTCAGAACTGAGTCAGACGTCAAAGACACAAAGGGCATCCTTTGCAGCCTGGCCATCCCCAGTCATCCTGACCTTGGTGCTGTCACTGGACTTGGATGACTCAGGGAGAGACAGTGAGGCTGACAACTTTGCACAGTTCTGCCTCACTTAAGTCCAATTCATCCAAAAGTCCAGACATCACCCAGAGGCCTCTTCGAAACCCGAAGGACAAACAATAATAAAAACCAGTCACCTTGTCTAGTGGAGGGAGATTATCATTGCAATCATGCCTCAGGTGCTAGCTGAGTGACCCTGGATAAATCACTGAGCCTCTATGGCCCTCAGTTTCCTCATCCATAAAATGAGCCTGTTGAACCTGATGACCTCAGATGTCCTTTCTGGTTCTAAATCTATCACCCTATGATCTCTGAAGGCCCTGCCAGCTCTAGTATTCTGTGATCTATGAAGATACAGCCTCTTTCCTTAAGGGGTTTCATTTGCAAATGTTTAAAATGTTATACAAATGTCAAGTTGGTTCTGTAAGAATTCAAAAGAAAAGGGGAAGAGGGACCTTTAATCTCTGTAATCTCTTCAATCTCAAAATTCAGGCTGGTTTCAGATTAATGAATCAAGTTTAATCTACAAACCTAAACACTTAAAGCAACTATCATGGGTTCTCCAAACTCCAAAGGAATTACCCAGAGAAGGGCACAAAAATTGCTTCTTCTATTGCACTGAATAACCCTAAAAATCGGGGTGTAGCCCCCACTCCTGGGGATGGAGGAAAGATGATGATTGACTGGTCAGTTGGCCCATGCTCCCCTCTGGGTCCGCTGGTGCTCATTTCTCATAGTGAGGCCTGAACTGAAATGAATAGAATGAAACCAACCATCTTGTCACATCAACCTGCCCTTGGTCTTTCTAGACCTTTAGTCTCTTCCAAGCTATACCTGAGGATTGGTCCAAGACCTCATGGGAAATGGAGTCCATGCTCTCTGCCAATCAGTGCCTGCACTCTGGGCTCACAACTTCATGGAAAATAGAGTCCTTTCTGTGAGATATTCCATGAGTGAACACCTAAAAGTCTGCCTTGGCCCCTGCTTACTTCTTTACCCATTTGATTTGGTTTCTAACAACTGTGGCCTTACTGTATTTGCAGAAATGTTATTTTCTAAAAAAAAAAAAAAAGATTGAGCACTCATTGCCTAGAAACAATACAACTGACTTTTCAAACTGGGCTTTTCTGTCCTCTTTAGAGGAACCCATTTCATTCCTGATGACAACAGACTTTTGTGAGTACAAGCTACAGCCCATAGCTACCCTCACTTCTACCAACTCAGGTGTATACCTTGGGGGGTTATCCATAATTAATACTCTCTGTTGACTCATGGTTTACACCCAATCAAAGCTTTCCTTTGGGAAGCTCTGAATTCGCTTCCTTCCAGGGTATTTGAGGATGCAAGTGGAATTTGGATCTGAATCCTGAAGGAAGGGGGCGGGGATCACATCAAAGATGTCCCTGGAGCTGGAGCTTCTTCAGTGAAGACTGTATCTGCTTTGGCTTAGAGGTTCACCCTACTTTCTCTAACCCCAAGAGTTCTTAGCCTGAAGTACATGAATCCCAAGACATCTGTGGATACATTTCAGGGGGCTCATGAACGGTTTTTAATATTTTGATAGGGATTTTAGTAACATTCATTTCCTTTGTAATTTTTAAATCTTATACACTTAGAAACATGACTGAAAGGAAGTCCAGAGGCTTCTCTAGATGGCCAGGGGGGTCCACAATGCATGAAAGGTTAAGAGCCACTGCTCTTCACTCATTTGTCTGCTCTGACTTGGCACAACCCAATTAGAATAACACAATTGTCCACTGGGTGGGGTTGTTGAAAGAGCCCTGGACTAGGAGGCAGGAAGACCTGAGTTCAAACCTTTCTCAAGTACTTACTAGTTGTGTGACCCTGGGCAAGTCACTTAACCTATGTCAGTCTCTTTCCCCACTATAAAATGGGGATAATGATAACACATACTTCATGGAGTCGCTATGAGAATCAAATGCGACAATATTTATAAAGCATTTTGGAAATTTTAAAGGGCTATATAAAGGCTAGTCGTTATCACTGTAGATCCTGCCTTAGCTCAAGAAGCCTCAAGCTAACAGCCAATGAATGCCTCCACAATTGCTGTTGTTGCTATCACTCACCATCCATCCTTCTCTTCCTCCCTCCCTCTCCTTCTTCTCTTTCTCCTTCTTCTCCTTCTCCTTCTTCTTCTTCTCCTTCTTCTTCTCCTTCTTCTTCCCCTTCTTCTCCTCTCTCTCTGTCCTTCCTTCTATCTTCTCTTCCTCCCTTTCCCCTCTCTTCTCTTCTCTCTCTCCCCTTTCTCTTTCCCCTATCTCTGTCTCTCTGTCTCTTCCTCTCTCCTCCTTCTCCTCTATCTCTGTCTCTCTCATTCCGCCTCTGACTCTCCCTCCCTATCTCTTTTCTCTCTCCGTCTCTCTCCCCCTCTCTCTATCTCTGTCTCTCTGTCTCCTTCTCCCTCTCTCCTCCTCTATCTCTCTCTGTCTCTCCTGTCTCTTTCTCTTTCCTTCTCTCCCTCCCTTTCCTCTCTCTCTCTGTCTCTCTCTCCCTGTCTCTCTCCTCCCTCACTTCCTTCTTCCCTTCCTCCTACCCTCCCTCCTTTTCTTTGTCCCTCCTTTTTCCCCTCTCTTCACTCCCCCATCTCCCCGTCCTATCTCTCTCAGAATCTGAACTCTCCTCAACCCAACAACTACACCTTGTGTTCATGACCTCAAGGGAACAACAAAGCCAAGCTGGTTAGCTGATTTGTTCAGGTCACACAGGTATTTAGAATCAAAGGTGAGATTGTGACCCTGGCACTCAGACTCCAGAGCCAATGGGTTTTTTCCCACCTACCACACTGCCTCCTTTAAATCCACATGAAACAGCAAAGGGGGTGGGAGGAGGCATGCACTCATTTTATGTTTCAGGCTTCTTTTCTATCCATGTGCCTTGAGATGTGCTGCCTGAATAACAAGAAATAGAAACCCAGGATGTCAAGTCCCCAGTGTTGAAGGGAAAGCTATCATTTATTAATGGCCATAGAGAGAGCCTGGAAGAAAACAAAGCTGTTTTCAGTGAATTGACTCAGAACTCACAGACTCCAAGATCCATTTGGAACTATCTAAATTGTTGAAACCATAGGCTGACATGGTTCAGAGAAAGCATTTGCCCCCAACTCTTGGATGGACCTATTTGTTCGACTCCTTGCCTTCCCCATCCTCAGAGAGAGGTTTAGCTCCCTCCAGCCTGGGCAGATTCCTTGATACAGTCCTGAGCGACTGATTGGCCATTGGAGGCAGAGAAGAAATGCCATCCTTCTCTCTGGCACCTCTGTTGTGATTGAAAACTTCCAGCATCCTCAGTTTGACTTGTGTGGGCCCTTCTCCCACCCCAGCCCATCTCCTACTAAGATCACCACCCTCTAAATTTTAGGGAGTTACCATGGCACAATAAGTCATCATCAACCTTGCAACCAACCTCGTAACGAGCCTCTCCAAATTTAACTAGGCTGCTCTTCATTCATTCATTCATTCAACAAGCATTATGGACCACTTATGATATGTCAGTCACAGAACTAGATGCTGGATATACAAAGACAAAAACAAAATAGCCCTTATCCTCAAGTATCTTATGTCGAACTGGGGGAAAACAACATGGCAAGGGACGCTCAGATAATTCCAGAGCCTAAGTCCTGGTGGCATTGTCTTTGAGAGCCTCTAAGAAAGAATCATTGGAGGGGGACTTGAGTATGTTTTAGAATTAACACTCTAGAAACCACAGATCAATTAGAAATAACATTTCATGGTCATTGGGTGATTATCATCAGTCAAGAATTTTCATCCAGCAAGTATTTCATTCCTTGATGCTATAGACACATAATTCAAGGATCTGTGACTCAATGGGTTTCTTCATCTGTCAAGGGATGGGAGTGTTCTCTAAAGTTCCTTCCAGATTTGATTTCTGGTAGGATTTTTGTAGGATCCTACAAAACTCAGATGTTGAGGTTTGGTTTGCTATGAGGCTCCCAAAGTGCACCTGGCCTCCTAACACATATGGAAACAAAATAACATTGACTCAAAAGCCCTCCATGGATCCAGATGACAGGAGAGTTTGTGAAGTAAGCCTTAATCCATATCCTGAGGCATGGGGCAACTGAGAGCCTTCTGGGGTGTAAATAATCTTATGGGGTGAGGTGCTAGTACAGAGGGAAGTAAGACCAGGTGGAAAGGAGATGTCAGGAGAGAGTCAGAGCTCACCAAGGGCCTGAGGCAGGTTATAGAGGTGGCAAATGAGATCAAAACGCTGGGATGTCAAACATAACCCTTGGAAAAGTCCCACAGCAGAGAGGTCTATCTCAGTATCATAGCAACATAGGTCAAAAATGAGGAGCCAAAGGAATCAGAAGGAGGAGGCAGAATCACCAATGCCAGCCTTCTCAGTAGGAGAAATGTGCCTGCATCCTTTCAGATGGAGGCTGCTGCGAACCATCAAAAGATCATAGATCTGGACTTAGATAGGGCACCAGATGTCATGTTATCCAAGTCTCCTGTTTTACAGATGAGGAAACTGAAGTCCATAGAGGCTGACTGACCTGCCCCCAAATCCCAGCTATAAGGGATCTGAGCCCGGATGCAAAGCTAGGTCAGCACAGGAGGAGGCTTGGTACAATAGAATGAGTTCTGACTCAGGAGTCAGGGGATCAGAGTTCAAATCTAACCTTTAACAGTTCTTCCATGTGTGACCCTGGAAAAGACACAACCTTCATGGAAGCCCATCTGTAAAATCAGGGTCTTGAATTAGATTATGTCTGGAGTCCCTTCCCCTCTAGCCCTACCATCCTGACCACCAGTGGTCCTCTCACGCCAAATCTGACCCCTGCCACCTCTTCTGAATACATCCCACTCATCTCTGTCCAGTTACAATTGGGACTCCATCATCACCAGATCAAAACAGGAAACAGGAGGGCGCATATCTGCATGGAGCCTCAAAAACAGTCAGTTATCAAGATTGTTTGTTTACATGAATCTGTCAGCACATAGGGGAAACATCCAAGATGTAAGACAGCAGCTTTCACATGGGTTATTTTGGAATCAGACAGATACATCTGTCTAGGCATCCCTTACTAACTGGTTTGACCTTGGGCAAGTTTCAAACCCTTTCTAGGGCTCAGTTTCCTCATCTGCATTAAGAAGGACTGGACTGAGAAGTCTCTGAGGTCCCTTTCTGCTCACACACCCTCCAATCCTGTGATCTCTGAAGTTTCTGTTGTTGGAAATACACTAGAAGGACTGCAAAGGGGCTGCTTTATCAGAGAAGGAGCAGGCTGCAAGTTGCTATTTTGGGTTACCTGGACACAAGGTATAATGTGATTCCTATTTGAGTCTGAGTAGAATATTGATATAAAATCTGTGACCTTGCCTGGCTCCTTATTCTTGAGTAAGAAACCCCTAGGGAGAGAGAAAGAAAAGCGTCTGCCGCATACATACCATTTCAAGGAAGCAATAAGCATTTTGAGCCTGTACTGTCCTTCCCTGAATACCAACAGAAGCATCTAATATTGAGCTCAGTTTTGCAGGCAGGGATGGTTTAAAATTCAAAACAAACAGGCAGCAGACATCACCATCCCCATCTCCCGAGGATGTACCGTGAGCTGGTAGCGGCGCACGCTGAGACTCCCACCTCCCTTACGGCCGGGCTTCGTAGTAGAACTTGTGCCAGACAAACTGTTCTACTAACCATTCCTTATATACTCTGTGTCTTTGTATAGACCAGCCCCCATTCCTGGAATGCATTCTCTCTTCATCGCAGCCTCTTAGGACCGAGGGCTGCAGCCTTCCCCCGGAGCCCACTCAGTTATTAGTATTCTCTTCCTCCTGAAATCCCTTCTTATTTTGTATTTCTTTATCTGTTTCCATGCTGTGGGGGTGGGGGCTGGGACTGTTTCATTTTTGGTTTTCTATCCTCTGTGCTTAGGCATAACAGCTGGCAACCATCAATTAATGCACATTTACTGAGCACCTACTATGTGCTAGGCAATGTGCTGAGGATACAAAGAGTCAAAAGACAGCCCCTGCCTTCACACATAGTAGGTACTTAGTAAATGTTTGCTGTTTGATTGATTGGAAGTACACTGATAGTGTCACCATGAATATCTATCTCATCTCCCCCAATAGAACATGAAGTGGCCAGCATGTTGTAAGGATGGATACAACTCTGGCCTTGGAGTCAAGATCCTGACTCACACACTTCCTCAAGCCCAGTGGCCCTGGATAAGTCATTTAATTTCTCTGGGTCTCAAGTTTCTCCATTTGTAAAATGAGAGGGTTGAATCAGCCGGTCTCTAAGGCTTCTTCCAGCTCTAATTCTGCGATTCCTTAAAGGGGAGGTCAGCTCCCGTGATCTTCTGTGTTCCCTCCATGTCTTCAGAATATGATATGATGAAAATTGACTAAAATGTCTTTATTGATTAATTGATTTAAGTTGCGAATTCTACTCTCACCTCAACACTCTGTGCTAAGTTATGAAAGCTCCACATGATCACTCATTATGTGTCCCTGGGGAAGTCTCTCAACTAGGCCTCAGTTTCCTTACCTGTAAAACAGAGATAATTATACTTGGAGTCCCTACTTCCCACCCTTGTTGCTTGTTACAAAGTGGGTGCTTTGCACATTTCAAGTGCTATAGAAATATGGATCTGGTAGGTAAAGATCTTCTGGAAATGAAGCTGACCACCTAAGCCCACCCCTCCTTCCTCCCAAGGCCTTAGTACTGACCCTGGACTATGTTTACATGCAAGATATAACCATAGAATAATTGTGACCCTAGGTAGAAAGCTGGGATGGATCTCAACAGTCAGCTAGTCCATATTTACAGATAAATAAATGATAACCAATGGGGTTGAATGGCTCGTCCAAGGTTAAACAATCAGTAAATGAGGACTTTGAACACACTTTGGAGCAGGTCCCGGGGAGACCACTCGTGAGGCCCCATTAGGAATATGGCTTTGATGTTTTCATAATTGTTTTAGTGTATTCTAAAAACAAGCTGAATACCAGAAGTTATCAAGAAAAAGTGATGGACAGGTGACTTCATTTCCACTATGGACATAGATAGAACAAGTCAGAAGACATCATACATTTCCCTTAATAATGCTCCTCTTTTATATGAGAAGGCATCTTATCCAACCTCCCACCTTCTTTGCAGAGGTGGGGAAAGGAAAAGGGAAGAGAAGGAAATAAGCATTTATGTAACCCCTACTATGTGCCAGGCACTTTACAAATATTATCTCCTTCAATCTTCACAACACCCTAGTGAGGTAAGTACTGTTATTATCCCCATTTTACATTTGAGGAAACTGAGGCAAAGGGAAAATGACTTGCTCAGGGTCACACAGCTAGTCAGTGTCTGAGGCTGGATTTGAACTCAGGTCTTCCTAACTCCAGACCCAGTGTTCTATCCACTGCAGCATATGACTGCTGCCCAGCCAGTGGAGAATTATGGGTGTGGAATATGACATATGATGTCGGCATTTTAGAATATATTGGATAATTTTTCTGAATTATTTTTTTCCTTGTTTTTATTCTATTTTATTGTAAGGCTGGGCTCTCTGGGAAGAGGAAGAAATAGATTGAGAAATGTAAGTGACATGAGACTTTTAATTTTTTTTAAGTTGCCTTCTTCCTGAGAACAGCATCCGGGTATATGGAAAGACCACTGTTTGGGGCCATCAGGAGAGATTTCCTAGGATTAGCTGCATCACCCCAGGAAGGCATCTCATCTGTCAGAGCCTGAGCTTTCCAATCTATGAAACAGAGATAATAACACTGGTACCTCTGACCTCGGAAGGCAGAAGTGAGAAAAGTAAAAATTGGCCCACCCTAGAAATTTCAGTTATTAGCCTCCTTTCTGCAGCTAGTCTGGCCTGTTTCTTTATCCAAATACATAGATGCAACTCTCATGATAAAATGCCTCTCATTCACTGCACAGGTTTTCTGGAAACTAAAAATAGTAGAATGATAAAACTTCCAGAGGGCTTCCATGGAGAACAAGATCCCCAAAGGGAGAAGTTTCTAGTTGCAACTATGGATCTTTCCCATTTCAGTATTTCTCTTTTAAAAGAGGGTGGGTGGTAAAAGAAGGGCTGTGAGAGAAGTGATTATTACTTCTTTTCAAGCATCAGCATCGCCCTGTTCTGTTCTTGTAACTATCTCCCATTGATTTTTCTACAAATAACCTTCATGAGTACAATTAAAGAGGTTGTCAGACTTTCAAGCCTCTCTTTCTCTTTAAGCTTTATGGGCTTGCCTAAAAATATGATGCTTCTTCAGACATGAGTGCAGCTGGACAGCTCCAGACGCTAATGAGTTTTTTCTCTTTTTCCAAAGAAGTTAAAAACAACAGTCTAGGAGCTCTTTTATATTTGCAGAATCTTTTCAAGTGGAGAGGAGGGGGAGGGGGTTGTGCCTGCTTAAAAACAATTGCTCTTCTTTTTCTTCTCTCTCTCTCTCTCTCTCGCTCGCTCGCTCGCTCTCTCTCTCTCTCTCTCTCCTCTCTTTGTCTCTCTCTCTCTCTGTCTCTCTATCTCTCTCTCTCTCTCTGTCTCTTTCTCCCCCCCCCCCCAACAAAAATCACATAGTCTGACAGGTTCTATATGGGAACAAAAGTCTCCCACCCTGGACTCCATGTCAGTATTTCACATCTAAGAAATAAATCTCTGATGGGTAAAGGTAATTCCTGGAAACTTGGCTTTTCTTCTTGTCATATCACTTCAGAGAACAGCTGTTCAAAGAACCCAAACCCATCCAAATAGGCAATTTGAAGGGAAAGTTTCCATTTAAGAAGTCAGTGTCAAAATTGGGCACTATCTCTGTCTTACTTGTTATTCTAAGATCAAGTGTTTAGTGATTCATAAGCCTTAAAGAACTGTATAAATGCTGGAAATTATTATTGTTAACAGCAGCAACATTATTCTGCATCAGTACAAAATATAGGGTGTATGGGGTGTTCACTCTGGGAGTGTTCAGGGAGGACTCACACCTCTGGTGTAAGGGCTGCTCATCCACCTTTGGGGTCCACCTGCCATGCAACTCTCACCTGTGGCTCTAAGAAGTTGTAGCATATACAGTGGTCACACCCCACTAAACTATCATGGCAGACGGGCTAAACCAGGTTGAGGGTAACCAAAGAGCCACAAACCTGTCAGTGAGTTAGGGGGATGTCTACCCAAGTAAGTGAAGCTGTTCTCTGGCAGAATGGGGGGATGAGAACAATATGTTCCAATATGAATGAGAACAATATATTCCAATAGCCATGAAGATGCTGAAGCAGCCACTTAGTACTTGGTCAGACATGGGAGATGCCAACATCACTCACTACATCCCAGCCCATTGCCAGTCATGCTGACTTTTGCCTTTCCACTGGACCTTGATGACTCAGGAAGAGAAAGTAAGGCTCACAACTCTGTCTCACTTAAGTCCAATTCATGGGCAAGTCAAGGTATCAGCCATGATGTCACTAGTCCTCTTCAAAGATGAGGAATCAACAACAAAGGAAAAATGGATCGTGAGAATCTCTTGCCTTAAGAAGTAGTGGTTCTGTTTAATTGCAGCAGAAATGTTGCCTTCAAGTTTTCATTCCAACTCCGTGGCATTTCAGCCCCACTAAGGGTTGTGTAACGCCTTGGTTTAGCACTTGGAGTCCATCACATTCAGGCTTCGGTCTACCTTTCCAGACAGACTGTCCATTACTGCCTCCTCACACATTCCACATTCCAGCCAAAAGGGCTTTCTTATAGCTTGCCAAATAGTGTGTGAATTTTCTTAAGAAATTTAAGGAATTTTAAGGATAATTTAAGATAATTCCTTTAAGGAATTATCTCATGTTTTTGTCTTTGTATTCCTAACACCTTGCATATCATAGGCACTTAATAAATATTTGAGGATTGTTTACATTCATCATATTCTATCTCCAAGCCTTTGCAAAGGCTGTGCCCCATGCCTGGAATGCATTCCCTCCTTACTTCAGTTCATGTGATGACTTTTCTGTACCCTGTGATTAGAACATGAATCCTAACCAGCTTGTCTGTCAAGCTAGCAGTGGGGAAAGCAGGCTTAGTTTGGAATTGGAAGACCTGAGTTTGAATCCCAGGCCTATTCCTTACTATTGGTGGGACGTTAGGCAAGAATAAAGAGTGTGGGAAACTTGGAGTGAGGAAAACTTGAGTTCAAATCTTCCCTCGGTCATGTCCTAGAAGTGTGACTGACCTTGAGCAAGCCACTTAATTTCTCTCTGCCTCAGTTTCCTCTTCTAGAAAATAAGGAAAATAATAGTACCTACCTCCCAAAATTATTGTGAAGGGCAAAGGAGATAATATATGTAAAATATGTTTTAAAATCTTCAAGTACTGTACATACACTGGTTATGAAGATAATGGTGGTGGCGGTGATGTCCTGTCCACGTTCGGAGTCTGCATTTCTCCATGTGTAAAAGGTGCCACTTGGAGCAGATGATTCTAAGCTGTCACCCAGCTCTAACCCCTCAGAATCAGGAGTCTCCTCCCAACCAGCCCAAGCGGTGGCCATACAACCCCACGTCAGGTCTTGTAGATATTACTGTAGCATCAGCTTTTGTCTTTGCTGTTGTTCCGTTGTTTTCAGTCATGTCTGATTCTTCAGCAAGAAGAAGATATTATCAGCTTCTATCTATGTGGTTGTTCAGTCGTTATCCATGACAATAAGATATTCCTGTGGTATCAGTTTAAGTTCACCTTGCTACTCATAATATGAGTTGGCATAGACATCTTAAGGTAGAAATATCATCAAGGCTAGCCTTGTGCGAATCAATGGGAATCTTCATCTCTGCTAACCCATGACTCAAGAAAGCCCTTGTGACAATCCTAGGCACTTTAAACCCTGCCAGTATGACTTCCCAGACACTTCCCCACTTTCCCCCACATGCCACCCCAGGATTTTAGCTCTCTTTTATGTGTGGCACAGTGGTCAGAGAATGGGACTTGGAGACAGGGAAACCTGAGTTTAAATAATGCCTCAGATACCACCAGCTATGGGACCCTGCGCAGGCAGATCACTGAGCTTTTCTGTGGCACAATTTCTTCATCTATGAGATGGGAATAACAACTACTACCACTACTGCTACTACTACTACTACTACTACTACTACTATCACCACCACTACTACTACTACTATCACTACTACTACTACTGCTACTACTACTACTATCACCACCACTACTACTACTACTATCACTACTACTACTACTGCTACTACTACTACTATCACTACTACTACTGCTACTACTACTACTACTATCACTACTACTACTGCTACTGCTACTACTACTACTATCACTACTACTACTGCTACCACTACTACTACTATCACTACTGCTACTGCTACTACTACTACTATCACTACTACTACTACTACTGCTACTACTATGTCACAGGGTTTTTGTAAGGATCAAAATAGTTAGTCTATATAAAGTTCTGTGTGAACCTTAAAGAACTATATCAACATTAGCTATCCTTATAATGGCTGTTGTTTTCCTCCACTGGAACACAAGCTCCTTGAGGACAAGAACTGTCTCTCTATTTGCTCATCTGTGTGTGCTCCTAGGATTAAGCAGTACTCTTAGCACATCATTAAAAAAATAAAAGCTCTATTTTTTATCTATCTTTCTATCTACCTATCTGTCTGTCTGTCAATGCTATCTACTCAAAACTCAGAAGGATTTCAAGAAACAAATAAACTGAGTAATTTCATTCCTTTTTCTAGTCATCTTTGTCTTTTCCTCCTGATGTCTTCTGTGCATTGAAGTGACATGAAGTGTAAGGAAAGGACCCTCATCTCCCTTCTCTCAGCTATAATAAATTATCAGATGAGGAAGAGAGGCATGAAGGGTAGGAGTTGTCTGAGCCACCAAGGACTACCAGGGAGGTGTCTGAGTACTTGAAGATTTATAGAACAGAATTGGATGAAGCCATAGAGATTATCTAGGCAGCTGCTTCCTTTTACAGATGAGATAATTGACATAGAAAGAGGGGAAGTGATTTGCTCAAAGTCAAATCAAGATCTGAATTCAGGTCCTTGAATGCCAAATTTGGCCCTTTCTATTATACCTTCCTGCTGTTGTTGTTTTTTTTAAGCAATCAGGGTTAAGTAACTTGCTCAAGGTTACATGGCCAGTTATTTCTGGGTGTGGTGCTAAGTATCTGAGCCTGGATTTGATCCAGTTCATCACGACACTGGAGCCGTTGCTCTTACTCGCTGTGATACCTGGCTGCCCCTAAGCAATTGGGGTTAAGTAACTTGCTCAAGGTCACAAGGCCAGTTATTTCTGGGTGTGGTGCTAAGTATCTGAGCCCAGATTTGATCCCCAGGTCATCCTGAGAATGGAGCCTGTGCTCTTAATTGCCAAGCCACCTGGTGGCCCCTAAGCAATTGGGGTTAAGTAACTTGCTCAAGGTTACACGGCCAGGTGTTTCTGGGTGGGTGCTAAGTGTCTGAGCCCGGATTCGATACACAGGTCATCCTGATAGCGGAGCCGGTGCTCTTACTTGCTGTGCTACTTGGCCACCCCTGTTTTTTTTTTTTAAACTGGAAATTCAAAATTACAAATGCATAAAAATTATAAGGGTTTTCTGTGGCTTTCCCCTGGTTTAAGAGGGATTAAAATAATAAACCAAGCAGAATGCTGAGATGTAGTATGGAATAGTGAAAAGAGTAACAGTTCTGGAGTCAGAAAGTCCTGGATTCAAATCTTGGCTCACACATACTAGCAATGTGACCTGGGGGAGATCATTTAACCTCTCAGAGCTCCAGGAACTTCTAAGAGTGTAATAGCAATGTGAATATAGATAGTGCTTCAGTTTGCCATTTTCTTTACATATATTACCTTATTTAATCATCACAACTCCATGAGGTAGGCTTTATTATTATCCCCATTTCACAGATGAGAAAACTGAGGCTGAGAGGTGAATTGACTTGCCCAGTGCGGCACAGCTAAGCATGTAAGATTAAAACAAATCTTCCTAACTTCAACTCCACTATCCTAACCACTCTGCCACCTAGTTTTCTGTAAGCTAGACAATTTGCCAGTCTGCATCTGTGAAATACATTTCCTCACCAAGAGTTCCCAAGATGGATAAAATCATAGGCCCAAACCAAAATTCATACATGCAGACACACATACATGCATATATACATATGTGTAAGACCTTTCATTTCCTTCCATCCCTCCCCATTTATTCTTATTAGAAGTCAAGGCATCCTAGGTCAATGGTACCACCAGGTATCTGGCCAACATGGTTAGCCTCTTCCCCACCACCCTATCCTTTCTTCTCTCTTTCTGTTTATTCAGTTACTCTAGGAACATTCCTTTCCATATTCCCACTTCCATTTTATTTATTAGTCAAAAATTATCCCAAGATTGCTACAAAGTTTAAGAGTAATGCCAATGATGCTCCTTTATTGAGGAAAAAAAAAAGAAAACTTTACTTTCAAAGTGAAATTAGACTTAATTACAAGCCAGCATCATTACTCTCCAAAGTCCTTGAAAATAACCAGAAGGACCCTTCAAATCTCCACCAAATTTCCCTCCTATCTCTCCAGCCTTCTCTGATTAAGCCTGCTTTCTTTCAAGTACCTGCATTCAAGATCAATCTTTAAAACCGTCTTATTAAACTGTATTATTTTCTGTTTTGTTTCATTACATCAGTGATATTTCCTACAAGTTTTCATTGTGACTATAATATTTCAGTGACAGTATGGGTTAAATGGAATTTTTTAGATTAGCCTGAGGACCTAAGCCCCCCTTTTACATTTTCTCTGAGAAATAGGCCCCAGGTTTCAAACAACAGGCTTATGAAGGCATCTGTAAGGTTTTGCCTGAAACTGCCAAGCACTGGAAACCCTCCTCCCCACCATCACCAAATCATTTGGAACCCATTTATCACATCATCTTTACCTGTGAATGTTTGTGTACAGGTAGAATACAATAAAGAGAGCACCAAACATGGAATTCGAATCCTGGATCTGTTACACATTCCCTATGTGACCTTGGCCAAGCAATTAAGCCTCTCTGGGCCTCAGTTTCCTCATATGAAAAGTGAGGGGGGCGACTAGGTGGCACAGTGAATAGAGCACCAGCCCTGCAGTCAGGAGGACCTGAGTTCAAATCCGACCTCAGACACTTAACATAAAAACTAGCCATGTGACCTTGGGCAAGTCACTTAACCCCAATTGCCCTTCAAAAAGCAAAAAGAAAAGAAAAGTGAGGGCATAAAACTAGACAGCCCTGGTGGCCCCTTCTGGCTCTAGAGAAAGGCTCCTACTGTGTGGGAACATCCTGCACCTACCTTTGTATCTTGTATCTTAATAAATGCTTATAGAGTGATGGGTTTTTACTAATAAACTTTTGGAATATAGCACCTTTTTAACTTGAGGACTGCTTGTACTCAATGACTCAAATATTTCAAATGCTACCACCCTTCTAACTGTCCCTTAATAATAATCAGCACATGCAGGACTTTATTGGGCAGCTAGGTGGTGCTCAAGCCTGCCCCCAGACACTTAGCAATAACTGTGTGACCCTGGGCAAGTCACTTAACCCTGTTTCCATCAGTTTCTTCACCTATAAAATGAGCTGGAGAAGGAAACGGCAAACCAGGCCAGTATCTTTTTCAAGAAGACCCCAAACAGGGTCACAGAGAAGCAGACATGACTTGAACAACAACAGGACTTTGTCCTGTATACAAAGTGCTGTCATTTGAGGCTCACCACAATTTCAAGCTATTATTAGCTCCAAATCTAGTCCTCTCGCCATCGTATATGGAAGGACATTCTAGAGGTTACCTTGGAAAACTGGGTGAACAAGCCATACTCTGCCTCTATGCAAATTCCTATTATTATTTTATTTTTCTTTTTTTGTTTGTTTTTGGAGGGCAATTGGGGTTAAGTGACTTTCTCAAGGTCACACGGCTAGTAAGTGTTAAGTGTCTGAGGCCAGACTTGAACTCAGGTCCTCCTGACTCTAGGGCCGGTGATCTATTCATTGCACCACCTACGGTCCCTCTATTATTATTTTCCATCATTGTACTGCAATGTGTCAAGGACAAATGGGTAGTGATGATTATTATTAGAGTAAGGTTGGTGGTGATATAGGGGGATTTGAATGCAGATTTTCCAGGCTCCAGGTCTAGAACCTGATCTGTTCAAAACAATACTGTCTCATTCTCCACTTCTCTTCTCTGTTTGAGCCCTAATTCCTTTCCTAAAGGCCCACAAAACTTTTTGAAGCCCTTCATAAAAAAAAACCTTTGAAAAAGCTGCAAACTCTGTCTGTCTAAATCTAAGCCCCAGGAAGACATCCACAAATCTTCCTCCTATCGAAAATGCACAATTAAGAATGAGGCCGTATATAGTCTTCTATTGTAAGACGTCTTTGCAGAAGGCCTGGTACCATTTTGAGACATAATACCTGAACTATCTGAAAAATAATTTTTGGTGTAGCTCTATGTTAATTAGCAGCTGCATCAAAGTCAAATGATTCTTCATGGCCCTATTGAGGAGAAAATTACATTCCTGAGAATCACATAACAACCATCGAGCCCAGTGATAATGCCCCACACATCAGAAGTGACAGCCCCATTTTCCTTCCGCTATTGTGGAAAGGTAAAATGGCTTTTCAAAACCATTGCATTTGCCAAGTGAATAGCATACACTTGAGCAAAGCTGTCTTCTGCCTTGTCCATTTTCCTCGACAAAAACACAGCCTTTAGCTGCCCCTGGCTCATGCAGATAACAGCTCTTGAGCAGTCGCAGCCTTTGATGTCCAGGATAGAGTCATCTTCAGGTAACACAAATTTCCTGACTGTCACTACTTATTATGTGGCCCTCTCTTGCTCCCCAGGAGTCCTCTGGGCTGTCAGGGGACTTTGGAAGGCAACGACTGTCACAAAGGACTCTGCCAGAGTAGTAGCCCTTATGGAGTCAGCTGACAAGAAATTTGGACTTAAGTCTTCTGTATGGGGCTATGGGATCAGCTCTGAAACTAGAGTCAGGAGATATCTGGGCTCACACACTTGCACTCTCAGATGCTTAATAGCTCTCTGACCGTGAAGGGGAAAGTTGCTTTATCTCTCTTCGTTTGTAAAATGAGGATACCCAGTTAGTTCATGAGGCTGCTATCAAGACATCAGGGGGAATGTGGTCCAGTGGAAAACAAACTGGACTTCATTCCAATCCTGACTCGAACATTTCCTGCCTCTGTGACCTTGGACATGTCACTAACTTCTCTAAGCTCCAACCTCTTCATCCAAAAAAGGGGAGAAAGGAGGCTGTGACCTCTGAACTCCCCACCAGCTCGAAATCCCAAATTCCAAACCCTATAAAATCCCTTTCTAAGCTTCAGTTTCCTCGTGTGTAAAATGAAGAGGCTAGTTGATTTCTATGGGGCTTTCCAGCTCTGAATCTATATTCTTAGCAATAAATATGTGTTTGACCTTAAGGAACCATTGCTGGGACAGGCAGAGGATAATGCATCATGCCTGTTCTGGATCCAAACATGAGGTTAATTCCTGGGGATCCAGCTTATAATTAAGGATACTCATTGGCTCATTAAATCTCCAACCCTAGCATTCAGAGGGGAAATTGCTTCTTCTTTCACTTATGGCTCATACTTAGGACCTCCCCCAAAAGGCAAAGGTAAAATGGCTAGGGTATTGGTGTCCAGGAAGGGACATTTCTGTTTGGAAAGTTACAGGAATTGTGAGTAAAACCAAAGGGGAATAGATTTGATATGACAGAGTTGATTTGATAATGGTTCCAATCTGAAAAGGGAAAAGTGGGGAACACATATGGCAGAAGAGAAAGAGGTGGCTCCAAAGTGAAGGGTGGCATGCTGTGGCTGGAGCCAGTCCTAGATGTAGTGGGCAAATGAGACCATCAGTCACCATTTATTTCAGCAGAGGTCCCAGGGAAGGAGTTCCAGGAGTGAAAGCATTATGTCTTCAGAACTTGGAAGATGATTTGGAGACTGAGTGCAAATAAGAATATACCATTTTGTCCCTTGGCCCATAAATAACTCATTTGAGACTTGAGCATTGTACTAGCTGCTTGCCACAGGTTAATGGGACATGATCTAGCAGAGAGAGAGTGGAGTCCTTAATCCAGAAATGAAATGTCTCTAAGTGAAAGTCACTGGCATGGGTGTGGAGCCCCCAGAGTATGGGATAATAAGACCTCAGAATTATAAGGGACCTCAGAGGTCATGCAGTCTCCCCATGCCTGAGCAAGCATCCTCTTTTGAGCACCCCTAACAAGAAATCCCAGTCTTTCCCCTATAGGAAGAGTCCATTGCTTCTCAAGGCAACCCTATCTACTCCCAAATGCCTTTGTTAGAATATGTTTCTTAGTATCAAACCCATTTGTTTCTGGTTCTATGTTCAGAGGCCAAGCCAAAAATATCAAATCTTGTGTCTCCATGATGGTCCTTCAAATATTTGAAGGCAGCTCTGTACCTTCCCCACCAAGTCTTTTTGTTTTTGAGGGTCTCCTGTTTCTTCAACTGACCATCACAAGGTATGGACTTTAGACTACTCGCTGCCCTGTTCTCCTTCCCCTGGATGTTCTCCCACTTAGGAACATATTTCCTAAAGTGTGGTAGCCAGTTGTTGCAAGATAAGGGAAGTTACCAAATGTTATTGTAATAAACTTTTTCATACACGGTAAAGGGATAGTCCAAGTATATAAATGTAATAGGGGACTGGTCAATGAGAGCTCAGGCCTGGTAGTATGAGCGGAGGCCTCAGCTGGATGTCTGGGGAGACACCTTCTAGACATACATAATGGAGGGCCCTACTTAACTCTGGAGAATTCACAGGCATTCTATGACAATTAACCGTTCTTTTACTATTGCTTTTTTTTTTTAACAGAGTGATCGTCTTTAGAACAAGGATTCATGGCAGCACTGAATTTTAAGCGTCGATTATCATGAAAAGCCCCACTACTGGGCTATTTACCCCAGGGGTGGCAGGACTGAGTTCAGGCCTGAATAAACAAATGATATTTGTAGGCCGAATTTTCGAGACAGATCATTGTGACTTAGAGTTCTTCTTAAGCAGTCCAGTCCTGACCATGCACCATGAAATTCCTTTAGGGAACCGCAGAAGTCACATGAGCTATAGCTATCAGAACCACAGCAACAATGCCAGAAAATTCAGAGGGAGGACGAGAAGGTTCCCAGACTAGAGCCATTACTACAAATTTGTTCACAGCCTTACCTGCCCACCACTTCCTGGCTTTCTCAGAGACCACACTGAAATTCTCACACAAACTAGGCTGGTTTAACCAGGAGTTAGATGGCAAGTAAGGCAGTAAATTAAGGTCATAAAGGCTGGGCTCAATTGTTTACTGGATCTGGGTTAAGTCCCTAGTGATCATCAGGGGGAGGAGAGAAGAGAGAGAGGGGAGGAGAGGGAAGGGGAGGGGAGGGGAGGGGAGGAGACAGGTCAGAGCCTTAGGGATACCCACAGTTAAGGGGTGTGACATAGGTGATGAGCCCTCAAAGAATACAGAGGGGGCTGGTTCATCAACAATGCATAGGCCCGGCTGCACATCTTCACCACCACAACCCATTTGTCATTAACAGATTGCAGTCCAATGATGGAAAACAGTAATAGGAATTTACATAGAGGCAGAGGCTTGGTCACCCAGTTTTCTAGGTAACTTCTAAAGTGTCCTCCCATATAATATGGCAAGAGAAGGATTAGACTTGAGACAATTACACGCGGTCTCCGGTTACTTCTCAGAGAAGCTGACTGAAGCGCCCCCAGATTCCAAATGTGAAGTGTTAGTGCCGAGAAAATGCATCAAACACAGACCTACCGGTCTGTGGCTGTGTCAGGAAGAGTGTCAGACGGTGAAGGGAAGGAGATGATTTGCACATAAATTTCACCAACTCAACCTCACAAAAACGAAATCTGCCTTCAGTGCTACCAGTCACGGAGGGCTGTAGACAAAAGAGCCAGAAGCAACTGGGTCTCATTAACAGGGAGAGCACCAGCAACAAGACTCTGAAAAAGTCGAAGGACCCTTAAGGCGTCGGTCAATGACCAGCGGCAGCGGCAAGACGCCTCCTGGGTGTCAGACTGAGAAGACAGATGGTGCTTTGATTGACAGCAGCCCTCCCCCGGGGCCTTTCTGGATGAATGAAGGAAACAGTAGGGCTGGGGAAAGGGCAGAGAAAACGATAAGGAAAAGCCCATTCATCTCAGAGGTTAGCGTTTGCATAGATGTTCTTACAAATAAATGGTTCTACAAACACCCGAAAATCCAGGTTCTAAAATCCCCAGGCTGCTTAATTTCAAAATCATGGACCAGTTCCTAGCACTCACCTGCCAGGGTCACAGCAGCCCTAATTCCCAATTTTTCCTCCCTGAAGGACTCTTCTGGCAGCTGATTAAGAGCTTTGCAAAAACCCTCTAACAGCCCCCTCCCCATCTCTCTCATACACACATTCCCACACCCTTTCTTTACACTTAAAAATTAGTTAATCATCTCTCAGGCAGCTTCCTATGGGGTGTTTTTAGCATGTCCATGAGCAGGTATGTTCTTAGGCCTGAGCAAGATGGTGAATAGAAAATGGTCCTAGAGCCAGCTCTACTGCTCCCTGACTTTGTGGGACCTCAGTTTCCTTGCCAGTAAAAATGAGAGAGTTCACAGTGAGTAAGAGCACCAGCTCCAGTGTTGGGATGACCTGGGATCGAATCCTGGGCTCAGACACTCAGCATCCACCCAGAAACACCTGGCTGTGTAACCTTGAGCAAGTTACTTAACCCCAATTGCTTAGGGGAGGCTGGGTGGCTCAGTGAGTAAGAGCACCGGCTCCAGTGTCAGGATGACCTGGAGATCGAATCCTGGGCTCAGACACTCAGCACCACATCCAGAAATAACTGGCCGTGTAACCTTGAGCAAGTTACTTAACCCTGATTGCTTAAAAAAAAAAAAATGAGAGTTGTCACTAGAATCAGCATGCCTTAAGTGAAAGTGTGTTAGATTTGAAATCAAATGTCCTAGGTTTATACACTGGCTTTGCAACTTACTGTCTTCATGATCTTGGCTAAGTCACCCTCCCTCTGTGGGCCCCACATTCCTCCTTTGTAAAAATAGGGGTTCATACTAGATGCCCTGTGGACCACTTAGAACTTGGTTAGGCATCGAACACACCAAGGTCATCTACTACATCCCAAACCATCATGAGTTGTCTTGACTTTTGTCTTTCCATCAGACTCTGATAACTCTGGAAGAGAAAGTGAAGCCAACAATTTTACACAACTCTGCCTCACTTAAATCCAATTTATGCATGAGTCAAAAGACCCCACTGGTACCATTTTACCATTTTTAACTACTTCAAAGTCCTGTGGTGATGGGCAAGTGATGAAAGCAGGTGCAGATCCACTGGGAGCTGTCATCATAACCCTGCACACAGGAGGGTCATCTTCTCACTAGATGGAAGTGGCTGTGGGATTTGGCAACCCCTTGGGCATCTTAGCAGCCTTTTTTTAAGGACTGAGCTACTCACCGCCTGGTATGGGGAAGGAGCTAGAAAAGGTATCCTCAAAACTGCTTTACCCAACCTAACCTTGGCCTGCTTACTGTGGCAGGAGGGTTCCTACCCTGTAATCAAAACACCAAAAAAAGTACAAAAATTTCTGCAAAGATAATCCCACTAACCATTGGTATATGAAATGTGAGCACACTTATGAACAACATAAAATCTAGTAGACCTGAAGACAAACAGCCCATTGTGAGCTATCACATCAGAAAAGAAGCTCCAAGTCAAACAAGGCTAGTAAATGAAGGCCAATTTACCTAAGTCAGAGCTGGATACATGTTTTTCTGGAGTGGATGCAGTGAGAGAAAGCACTGTGAAGCTGTTATAAGGTTTTCAATAAAAACTAATGTCGTCAACAAGTTTGTGTACTTCCTAAAAGGAATGAATGACAGACTCATGACAATGTGATGGCCATTTGAAGAAAAGCACCACACCACCATCAGTGCATATTTTCTCACAATGCCAAATCCTGATGAATTCAAAGAAAAACTGTATAAAGGTCTGTAGACCCTCATCATTAATGTGCAGAATGAGAACAAACTTGTAATTCTGGGTGACTTTAATGCCAAAGTAGGCTTAGAATATCAAACATAGTAGGGAGTCCTTGAACAGTAACAGCAATGGTCACTTCCTACTGAAGACTTATGTGTCTTGTGACATCATCACCAACACTGTCTTCTATTTACCTAAATGCAATAAAATTTCATGGATGCACCTCACAGCAAACTTCGGCATTTAATAGGCTAAGGAGAAGAGACAGCATGTGAGTGTGACAAAGGTGACATGTGGTGCAAAGTGCTGGACCAATCATAGACTAATCTTCTCCAAGTTAAATATCCACATTCAACAAAAGCAGTGGTTCTCAAGGCAAGATAACTCCCAAAAGACTTAATGTCAACAGATTAAAGCATTTCTCCATAAATAAAAAGCTTACTGCTAACTTAGAGGGGAAAATGAGCCAACACACCATTGGTAACAGTGGAGCAGAAAAGGAATGGGCAGCTTTCAGACACTTGTTGTACAGTATTATATATATTTGGGTCAGAACACTCACAAACAAGACTGGTTTTATGAAAGCGATGGCAAGAGGAGGTTATCCTCTAAGAGTTCAAGAATGTTTCCACTGTCCATGTCTATAAAAGACAAAGAAAAAGGTTGTATTGTGACAATCACAGAAAGGGGTAAAGGAAAAAGAAAAAGGTTGTCTTGTGACAATCACAGAAAGGGGGAGGGGGAGGCTCTCTCTTAGTTACTGCTGGCAAGATTCTTAACAGTATACTCCTTCATAGATTGATACTTCACTTAGAAGATGGTCATCTATCCAAGAGCCAATATGAGTTCAGAAAGGGCCAAGAAATGGTTGATATAGTGTCTGCTGCCTGACAGCTCCAAGAGAAATGCTAGAAGCAGAACAGAGGTATGTACATGTGTATCAATCTGACTAAGACCTTTGATACTGTAAGTCATGAGGGCTTGTGGAAGATCATGGCAAAATTTGGTTCCTGGAGAAGTTCATCAATATTCTACAACAGTTCTGTGACAGCAAACTTACATGGATTCTGGAAAATGGATGATGCTTATATTCTTTCCCAGTCACCAATAAAGTGGAGCATGTGTGTTTGCTCTCATGCTTTTTAGCATGATATTTTCAGCTATGTCCTCAGATGCTTTCAGAGGACCAAAATGGCACCAAGATTAGCTACCATGCTGATGGTAAATTATTTAACTTGAAAAGGCTACAAGCTATAACTAAAGTGGAAGGAGAGTTGGTGTGTGACTTTTTGTTTGCAGATGATTGTGCACTAAGTGCAGTCTTTGAGGATACAATGCAACAGGGTATGGAATGATTCTCTGCTGCTCATGCTAATTTTGGCCTGACAATTAACACCAAATAAACAGGTTTTCCACCAGTCACACCACAACATCCATACATGGAATCATTGGTTACATCAACTAGAGAAATTTTGAAAGCTGTGGACAAGTTCACTTACCTTGGCAGTACATTTTCCAGGGATGTCCACATAGATGATGAAGACTATATGGGCATGGCTAGAGCTAGCCCAGTGTTTGGGAGGCTCCAAAAGAAAGTGTGGGAGAGAAGAGGTATTAAGTTGTCTACCCAACTGAAGATCTACAGAGCCGTTGTGCTGACCTCATTGTTGTATGTCTGAAACCTGGTATGCGAGCCCAGGAAACTGAATCTCTTCCATTTGAATCATCTTGGGAAGATTCTGAAGATCACCTGACAGGATAAGGTACTAGACACTGAGGTACTTTCTCAAGGTAAACTGCCAAACTTCCAAACTGTACTGCAAAGACCACACCTCTGATGGACTGGTCACATTGTTTGAATACCAAATGTACATTTGCTTAAGCCCTAAAAGACTATTTTACAAAGAACTCACATAAGGCACTCACACTGAGGTCAGAAGAAGTGATACAAGGGTACTCCAAAGGTCTCTCTGAAGAACTTTGGGTTTGACTGTGAGACTGGCACAGGACCACCCAGTAGAGTGTGCCCACATCAGAGAAGGCACTGTGCTCTGTGAGAGAAGCAGAATTGCAGTAGGTCAAAAGAAATGTGAGCTGCACAAATGTAGAGATGTCTCCGCTCCAAATGTTCGTGTAGACTATCGGTGCCCAGCCTCTGGTAGGGCCTTCCGAGCTCTTATTGGTCTGAGCAGCCACTGTCGGACACGCTGTAACTTGGCTCCAGCGTAGTGATGCCATCGTGGCCCTCTTCTAGCACAAAGGACAACCAACCAGAAGTCTGACTCTACTGCAAAGGCCTATGGGTAGGAGAAACCTCTCTCCCAGCGCAAATCTGGCTATCTCTAAATATGACAATGGAAAAGCACCTGTACGACTTCTCATAACCAATTTTGCATTAGTATTTTACTTTTCTTGGACTATTCTAAAATCCACAGTTGGCTACAGAACCTCAGTACATACCTCCCTCACCTGCTAACTTTGTACAAATCTCATTTGTGTTTTTGCCCGATGATCAGAACAATAATCTGCCTTGCTCAGCCATTTGGAAGAACTCTTTCATGGAACTAAGGCTCCTTGTCTGTGTTTGATTGTCTCTCCCCTTACAATTGCAAGCAATACAGAACAATGTTTTGGCTACGTCAGAAATGCAGAGTACTGAATCCGTTCTTTGATAATTCTCTCCTCCTTGAAATCAAGCATGTATCAAATGAAAGGCATTGTCATAGGCCCTGCAGATCCAAAGACAAAAATGGTATTGTTTTGTTGATTGTCTAGACTCTCAAGAGTGATGAGGAAAATATTAATAATGCAGATCAAACTCACAAGTGTTTTTTCGTTCTTTTTTCTGAGCACACCTCTCAGAAGAGGTCACTAATCACTAAAGCAGTGCTTCTAATCATTTTTTTTTCTTTCTCTTTCAACGGAAAAATAAATGTGTTGCGAGCCCCCTCGGGGAAGGTTCCTAAATATACAAGGAAAGTTTGTAATATAATTCAGCAATTATTTACGGCTTAAGAGCCAGTCCAAGAACTGTTAGCACAAACCTCTTAGAGCGTCATCACAAATCTCTAAAGGAGCGGAAGACCACCATAAGGGAGCCTCTGAACTAGGTAACTCATATGAGGGCCCACGGAGAAGGCCACACCAGCTGAATCTAGAACAAACCTAAGGACTCTACAAGATGAAGGTGAGGCAGGAGGGCCAGAAATGGGACCTGGCCAGGGCAAAGACCCGAAGGCAAAAGACAGAAAGTTGTGTATGGGGAGCAAGGAAGCTGGTTTGGCTGGAAGGCAGCAAGCATAAAGGAGAGTGAGGGGCAATAAAACAGGAAAGACAGGCTGCTGTTCAGTTATGAAGGACTTAAAATGCTGAACAGAAGAATTTACTGTTTATCCTAAAGGCAAAAGGGAAAGTTTCCACCCAAATTGTATTGCAAATGGTGCCAGATTCCTTTTTTAGATATTCTATGTCTGTTTCACAAAAGCAAAAAGTCTCACAGGGCCCAATAAACTCCAGGTAAAAAGGACGGAGTTTTAGAGCACAGTCAACATGGTCCAGAAGGTATACTGCATTTGGGCCCTAGGCCTCCTCTGTGACACAGGAGCAACGCAGGCCTAATTCCATGAAAAGCATGGAAGCATCAAGAGTCAACATTTCCCTGAGCCACAGGCACCTGCCTCGCTGATAACTCTAGGGGCCCACACGGTACAAAGAGCCCCCTTCCGAGGGGTGATTGGCTCGGCCCATAGTGGTGTATCTTGTCAAGCACTCCAGAGCTTCCTGTGGTTGCCAGTTACAGACTGGTCAGGATCTCATGCAGAAGTGTCCAAAGGAGCCCATGATGTACATGCATGAGGTCACATCAGCCCCTAGGAGTGGCATCTCCCAGGTTCCATCTCCCAGAGGCCAGAGCTTACAAATTGTCCTTTTGGCAAGAGTCTTTTTGTTTGGGTTTTTTTTTCTTCCAGAGTAAAAAGTTCCATAAAAATAAACACCCAAGTAGCTGGCCCACAGAGTTCTGCTGCCCTGTGAGCTGGTTTGATGACAGTCTCAGATGCTTTGGGGGACAGGGTGGAGGAGGGAATGTCTTCTGTCAGGTACCAGTTGTATTTCATGGGAAAAGCCAGCTCAAACCAAGGATATTTTTATTTTCCAAAAGAAAACTAAAGAAGGCTAATCTATCTCTCATCACATGTACTAAAATATGAGAATTCATTGAGTGCCTACTCTATACTCAGCATTTTGCTACATTTGTGCTGGGTACCACCAGAAACATAACTAGCAGTTTTTGTACCTGGAGTAAAAGGTAAAGAGGGAGGGGTTTCAAATGAGGTGTGACCCAGGGCAAGGAACAGGTCAAGCCTCCCCAGGACAAAAGGAAGTTTAGCTGTTGGGAGAGAGAGGGATAACCAGGAAGCAAGAGGAAAGAGACATGGTTATAAGGGGAATGTCTTTCAAAACACATGAAGTTTCTATCCTGCTGAAGGGAACAGAATTGTACCAACGACGGCCACTTTGGGAAGAAGTTTAGGGAGAGAGCTCTCAGCACCTCTCGTGTCCTTTGGCTAAATCATCATGTCTGTCTGCACCAAGGTCCAAAATAAAGAACTTATGATGCTGATTTTGTGAAGGGCCCAGATCAAGTTTGTCAAATGCCAGTAAAGCTCCATCTCTAAAAAGTGGATTTCTACCACCAAGGGTACCAAGTCACACAGCTAGTAAGTGTCTGAGGCTGGATTTGAATTCAGGTCTTCAGATTGAACTCCGGCCATCCTCACTCTAAATCCAGCACTCTACACATTTTACAGATGAGGAAACTGAAGCTGAGAAAGACTAAATTTCTTGTCTAAGACCATATAGCTAGGACATACCTGAGGCAGAATTCGAACTCTGGTCTTCCTGACCCCAAGTTGAATTCCATAAACTGTATGATTTCCCCTAGTGTCTTCTCTCTTCTTTTTTTTTCACAAATACAGATCGCCTCCTCCACAGCCAGTCCTGTCAACTCAAAAGGTCATTGTTCAGATTCTGGATTGGAGCAACCCACTTCTGTTTGGGCCCCAATTTGCTCATCTTTTTCATGAGAGTATGGTACAGTAGAAAGATTGATTTTGGAGTTAGAAATCCTGGGTTCAAATCTCACCTCTATTTTTATTACTTGCATGACCTTGGGCAAGTTACTTAACCTCTCTGGGTCTCAGTTCCTCCATCTGTAAAAAAGAAGAGTTTGAACCAGTCAAGCATGGTGATATATACCTAGAATATCAGCTCCATGGAAGACTGGGGCTGGAGGATCTCTTGAGCTCAGGAGTTCTACTGCCATGGGCTAAACCAAGGGGGGTCTCACTACAGTCAGGATGAATTGTGAACCCCCAGGAAGGGAAGGGAGCACCAGGTTATCTGAAGGGTAAACCAGTCAGAAATGAAACAGGTAAGATTCCCCATACCAATCATGTCTCTAAGGAGCTCCTGCATTTCCATCCCAGGAGGAGGAAGAACAGAAGATCCCTAGAAAAAGTTAGACTAACCAATGTACATGAATTCTCCTATAAATGCAAATTACATTTTTAAAAATATAATTGCAGCTTTAAAGACAAAAATCAGAAGGCCCCAACACAAAGAGCTTTACTAAAAAGAATTGTTAGCTGAACAAATTGTGGTATTTGAATGTGATGGAATATCATTGTGCCATAAAGAATTATGAATATGACAGATTCAGAGAAACCTGGCAAGACTGATATAAACTACTGCAGAATGAAATGACTAGAGCCAGGAAAACAATTTGCATGATGACCATGATATAGATATGGAAATGTTGGTTGATGATTGTAAGGCTCACAATAAAAAAGAAAACTTTTTTTTTAATTTAAAGGAACTCCATTATGTTGAGTACATGCCAAGAGAAGAGGTGACTTTGCTTATATATGTCATCATCTCAAAAAGAAATTTCCAGAACAATGAATTTCTTTAGGCTGCAAACATGATATCTAACCTAGTATCTTTGACGCTTACCCTGAATGTCTCTGTAGAGCTACTAACAATATTTCTATAGTCCATTTAGTGCAGAAAAACTTTTGTGTTGCTGTTCAGTTGTTTCAGTCATATCTAACTCTCCATGACTACATTTGGGGTTTTCTTGGCAAAGATACTGGAGTGGTTTGTTATTTCCTTCTCGAGATCATTTTACAGATGAGGAAACTGAGGCAAACAGGGTTAAATGACTTGACCAGACACTTGCTAAGTGTCTGAGGCCATATTTGAACTCAGAAAGATAAGTCTTCCTGACTCCAGGCCCAACATTCTATCCACTTGGCCACCTAGCTTCCCCCACTTATTATTACATGGCTATGGAAACATTGAGTCCCAGAGCTGGAGGTACCTAAAGAGAAGAACCATTGAGTGTCAGTTGGAAGGGACCCATTAGAAGGTAAGTTTCTCTTTTTCTTTTTTTTAAAGCAATTGGGGTTAAGTCACTTGCTCAAGGTTACACAACCATTTATTTCTGGGTGTGCTGCTAAGCATCTGAGCCCGGATTCGATCCCAGGTCATCCCGACATGGGCCAGTGCTCTTACTTACTGCGCCACCCGGCCACCCCCAGAAGGTAAGTTTCTTGAAGGTAGGAATTATTTTATCTTTTAACCTTTATCCCCATGGCCTAGCACAGTGTATGGAATAGAGTAGGAACTTAATAGATGCTTATTAGCTAAGTGATTGACCTCAGTAGCTTTCTAATTCAATCTATACCTAAAAACAATCTCTTCTCCAAGGCATTCCCCAAATGATCATTCAGTCTTTTCTTGAAGACATCTAGGTGGAGCGTCTAATCCCTCTTCCATATGGCAGTCCACAAGTAGTTGGAGAATTGTCTCTGACTGACTGACCAACCTTATTTTTCTTCAGTCTATGTAGTTTCTTCTACCATTTCTCATCTGGTATAGTTTCAAATCTCTTCACCAATTTAGTGGACCTCCTCTGAATCACAGAATCAGAAGGAATGCCTTGTTTCATCTAGTCCAGCCAGTCTCTAACCAAGAAGCCCCTCCACAACACATCCAACAGTTATTTGTGCTTGAAGATCTCAAAGCACTACCTGCCACGGCAGTCATTCCACTTTAGGACAGCTCCCATTGGTAGGCAGTCCTCCCCGATATCAAATGAGAACTTGTTTCTTGGCAACTTCTCCCCATCACTCCTGGTTCTGCCCTCTGGAGTCAAGCAGAACAAATTCAATTCCTCTCCCACATAGCAGCCCTTCAGATACTTAAAATAGCTATCATGACTTTTCCCCATACAGATACAGCTGCTGAATCTTCTCTTCTCCAAGTTAAGCCTCTCCACTACTTTAAATCTATCCTTATATCACATGGACTGAAGCTCCTTCACCAATCTAGGTGCCCTCCTTTGTATGCTGTCCAGTTATCAATGTCTTTCTTTACTGTGATGCCCAGAACTGAATACCAAACTGTAGAAAAGGTGTGCCCAGGGGAGAGGACAATGGAACTCTCACATCCTTTTCCCTGGAACCCATGCCTCTCTCTGCAACTTACTATCCTGGGACCTTGGGCAAGTCACTTAGCTTGTCTAAGCCTCAGTTTTCTCATCTCTAAAGTGGCAGAGTTGAGCTAGATGCCCTCTAGGGCCCCTTCCAGGTCCCAATTTATGATCCTATGGGCATAACGAAGCCCACACTTGATTTTGTTCTTTGTTCCTGCCACCTCAAAATTTTGATTCATGTTGAGACTTCATTCACTAAACCCCCAGATATTTTTTCAAACAAATTGCTGTCTAACTATGCCATCCTGTCTCATCATTACATACAAATGAGAAGGGATGACCTGCCCAAGGTAACACAGCAATAAAGGGCAGAGGTAGAATTACAATCTGGACCTTCCAACTCAGAATTCAGGGTTCTTCAATATTGCAAGGCAATTAACAATCCACAGAATATAATGACCATAAGCCCAATATAGGTTCAGTTAACCTATAAAGAGAGGAATTAGCCAAATCCTCTGGTCAAATCTCCATTAATTGATTCATGCAATAATTATTAAGTATTTGTTATATGGAAAGTTATTTCTTTGCAAGAGTACTATTTGGAGAGCCAGCAAAGGGTTAGAATTAGAGGTGTTTACTGACCTGGACCTAAAATGTATGCCACGCCTTTCAGGGATTGTCTTTAGAATAACATGCATTGAAGCAATAAGCTAAGTCAGCAGAATGTTCCTTAGTACTATAAATAAGCATTTTGATGTCTTCCTTCCTCCTTGAAACAAGGAGTCAAAGGAAGCCCAGAAGCAGAGACAAGGAGCAGCTGTCCTCTGCAGAAAATCTCTGAAACCGGATTCTCCTCAAGCCCTTCTGTGGAATACAGGCTGCTCTGGAAGGAATGGTTGGAATAATTAAGAATCAGAATGAAAGTGAAATTAAATAGTTTCTTATTTTTCTGACTCTTTTACAATCTGCTGCTTAACATTCCTAACATAATTTTCTTTATCTATCAGCACTGAAAAAAGGACTGAGTATTGAATTTATAGTAAAAAAAAAAAAAGAGGGAGGTTGAATTCAGGCTATGCTACTTTCTTCCTGAATGACCCTGGTCAAGTCATTTCACTTCTCTAGGCTTCAGTTCACTCATACATAAAAATAAAAGTGTTGGGCTAGATGATATCTAATGTGCCTTCCCAATCTAAATCTCTATATCCTGTAAGTACTTTGATTTCAGTTTTGCATTTTTGCTGCATGATTCTAAATGAAGATTTATGACTTGATTTTTATAATTAATAATGGCTGCCAGAGGATTGGAGAAGGAATAAAAGGAGCTCCAATCTAAATGGATAGGACTGTATGGAACACTGAGATACCTAGCGAAGCCCCCAGGAATCCTAGCCAATCAACTACATGAGCTTCTTGAGATACGCAGGTTCTCCCAGGGCTGAAGCACTCTCTATTCCTGACACACGATGCTGCATTTAGAACTTCAAGGCCTTTGCATGTTTATCCCCCATGCCTCAATTGCTTTCCCTTATCACCTCTGCTATGAGGCATCCTTAGCTCCTTTCAAGGCCTCCCTTCTCCATAAGGCTTTTCCTATTTACTCTAGTTACATGTCCTCCCTTCATCCAAACTATTTTACATTTACTTATCTTTGTCCCATCATAGCCACCACTACCCTCCCCAACAGACTATAAGCACCTCAAAGGCAAGGACTGCTATTCATTCTGTCTTCACATTTCCAGAGCCTGATACAGGATTTTGCACCTAGCATTAACTGTTGAATGGAACGGAATGGAATGGAATGGAATTCAATTTAATTAAAATTACTACTAGGTTCCAAAATGGTAGCCAGCCTTTTGCCATTAACAGTAGGTCGACTTCTCTTTAAACCCCACTCAGAATTTGCTACGTTAAACCTTATAAGCAATGCTGAATCATTACCACAAGGACAGGGGGAACCAGTTGATTGTTCTGCGCTGTCCATTGCTGTGGTGCTGATGCAAATCAGCTCTCTTCCTCATTCCTAGCTGATGGCTGGGGTGCTCACTTGGTGCACATTACACAATTCTGCCTGAAGCTAAACTTACCTATATTTTCTTCTTACATATATTCCCCCACCATTATTGATTCACCATTACTATGTCTAATGTTGCTACACTCAAAGGAATGCCAGGCTTTCTCTGTCCTCATTTTTCCCAGGTTATGGCAACTGCTTTGGAGAACTATTTCATGTTTTAACTCATGGAAGAGTGTCAGGTGAATAAATAATCATCCCAATGAAATCAAGAACCAAATAAGACTCCCTATATGGCCCCCCATTTTATCTTAATTTTTTGGTACAGAGTAGTTTGGATTATAGGATCATGGAATTTAGAGCTTCAAAGAACCTTGGAGATCATCTAAGGAAATCCCCTCTTTTTACACAAGGGGATGTTGAGGCACAGAGAGGTGATGTAACTTGTCATTTAGTCAATTTAGTCAGTAATCAGATGTGTTGAGATCCAAACCCAGATCTTACTCTGAGCTCTGAATACTTTCCATTACAATTGAAAAGCGATGCTTCTCAATCTCCATTTAAAAGTGTGCTAGATTTTGAGTTAGTACCTAGATTAAAATCTAACCTCTACTGTTACTACTTGTATGATTTTGGGCAAATCACTTCATCTGTCTTGCTTCAGTGACCCCATATGTAAAATCTGGGGATTAGATGAGATAATGATGCCCAACATTTGCAAATTTTATGAAGGGCTTTATAGACATTATCTCAGTTGAACCTTACAACTTCATTCTCAGGTAAGTATTAAAAATGCATTTTATAGAGAAGACACTGAGACTAGAGTTAGGCCCCACACCTAGACCTTCTTTTAACTATGCTGCTCTAGTTTTCCTCAATGACTAAATTCTATCTGACAACACATTTTATTTATTTATATACAACCCAGTGCCTCCTGAAGTGCAGAAAACAAAGGTTTCAAAAATGCAATAACATCTTGCCTGACATTCAAGTTTCTGGCATTTCCAAGGAGAGAAGTTATAAGTAATCAACTCCCGCCCCAGGTCTTGTCCCTGATCTTCACCATTGGGGGCCTTAGAATGCAGACACCAAGCGGTGAGTGACTCAGTTCAGGAGAGGGAAAGGTGACTCCCATAGCTTGTGCTAATGAAGACCTAGAATTCCTATAGTATATGCCAGAAAGCTTTGCATCACTCAGCATCACTCCAGCAAAGAAGGAAAGAGTCACTGTTCCTTTTTCCTTTCCCATAAGCAGTTCGAAACACTATTGAGTTGTTCTGCTGTTCAAGGCTGCCCCAAGTGTTCAATTCCTCTTATTTCTTACTGCAATATTGCATGGATCTACAAGGATTTTCAGAAGTTGTTATAGCAGAAAAAGTTTTGAAATGATAGTCACAGAAGTGGCTAAGTAACATTAGGGAGCACATATGACAAAATCAACAAGTCCCATTTTCATTTCCCATGAACCCACTTAATATTTCTTATGCCATAAAACTGGAACTTCAACCTTTTTAAGGACTTAGGTTTGGAGCATAATAGACAGTGTGGCATAAAGAATAACAAACAGAACTCAAACCTAGAAGTGTTTGAGTTCAAGTCCTGCTACATGATGCTGGACAAGTGTAGCAGCAAGCACCCCAAGCGCGTCCTCAGGGTTTGCTGCCCATACAGGTTCTTGGATCTGCTTTGTTAAAGGAAAGCAACTCAAAATGGGTTAACAAGCTTACTTTAATCAGTCAGACATATATCATTTACCTTGTTCAGGGGAAAAAGGTCAGCACCCCAAACTTCAAAATATACAGACAGAATTATCAAGACATTAACAGATCAAGTAGACAGCTTTCCAAACTGTCCAACCATTACATCCATACCCAGTCAACATCTGGGTTTCCACATCTGGGTTTTTCAAAGCCGGGGGACTCTCAACAACGGCTTCCCAGAATTCAGATCAAATCACAGAACACTTCTCAAAGTGAGTCCCAAAACAAAGCTACACATCAGGGCTTATATAGCCTTCTCCTGGCTCAGAGAATGTAACAACCTTATTGACTCACTGGCCAATCAAGAAGTATCTACTGAAAAACAAGCCTCCCTCTCCAGGCTTCAGGTGCATTTTAGCCTAGGGGCAGGGAAGATCTTCCAAATTTGCATTCCCATTACAGCAAGTCACTTACTCTCTAAGAGTTCTAAGCAATTTACCAACATTACACAAGACTCCTCAAAGTCTTTTGGGGGATACCATGCATGTTATAGAGAAAGTAGCAACCTGCATTGATGAAGGTGTTTTCTGAGATATCTGGGAATTCCCTACCCATAAAATAATAGGTCAGTAGATATAGGTTCACATACTTTAATATTTCAATATAGTTATGATTTCACTAACTTGGAATATGAAGAATGGGTGAAGGAGCTGGGACTGTTCAGCATGGAGCTGAAAAATCTGGACAATAGAAGATGATAATGATCCTCAAGTACCTGATTGGCAGTCAAAAAGAAGAAGAAACATTAGACATGTCCTGCTTGGTCCCAAATACCAAACTGAGAGCATTGTGTGGAAGTTTGTTTTAAAAAAAAAAAAAAGGCAGTTTTAGGATTAATAATTTTATTAGCTATGTGATCCTGGGCAAGTCACAGCTTCTCATCTGTAAAATAGGGACATAATAGAGAAGAAAATGACAAGCCACTCCAGTCATCTTTGCCAAGAAACCCCATGGACAAAATCCATTGGGCCACATAGAGTCAAACACAATTGAACAACTGAATAATGAAAGGATTAATATAAGGGAAAATTTGCCAACTGACCTGTCCAAAAGTAGAATTTCCACCTCCAGAGCTACTGCGCTCCCTCCCTCTCACTAGATATCTTCAGAAGAAGGCTAGATGCCTACTTCTCCGGGTTGTTGCAAAGAGGGCTTTCGTGGGCCAGTGATCCCTGGTAAACTACTACACCCTACTTACAGGCACTATCTCTCCACTGTCCTTGAGGTCACCTGAAGTTTTTATATTTCCTGAGAGGTAAATGCACAGATTGAACTCCTGCTTAACAATCTATCTTTGATTATGACTGCAGTGTTTGACAGTGTAGAATCATTTCTAAACAAGAGATTTCATTAAGCATTCAGACCACCTCTGTAACCTATATTTTACTAGGCCGAAAAAAAAATACATCTCTTATTTGTAAATGAGATGCCTACAGAATCCTTTGCTATCAACACAGCTACATGGAGAGGACTCCCACCAAGAGCCATATTAAAAACTATCAACATTTTAAAATCCATATCACAAAGAGAATTTGCCACTGTGTTTTATGCAGGTGACAGAATTTATGTATAACAAACTACCTCTTATGGCATTTAAATTTCTCTAGATTTTGATCATCTGTAATGATAGATAAGGGAGAAAATAAATTATTACTTGCAAATAAAATTGAAATGAAGTTGTTTAGAGAGTGGCTATGAATTACAAATATCTGGTAAGTTGCTGATAAATTTCAGCAAAATCTCAAAAACCCAAGCCCATGAGTTTCTTCTTTGAGAGATCATTACATCATCAAAATTAAGACCCATTTATCAAAACCCAAACTGTTTTGACCTTGACTTGAGCTAGCATTCAATTCCTGAGTGAATTTTCTTATTCTAGACTGTGCAGACTTCATATCATCTCATAAAGGATCATTTATCAAAGAGACCAAGCAAGCTAGCTCCCACTCCTAAGAGGTTTCCATCATCAAAGAAAGAGCAAATGAAAATTCATAAGCCTATGGGAATGTGCCTATTCCAGAAGTTTTCTCTGGCTTCATGTAGGGCAACAGGAGGCTTCAGAGCTAGAAAGGAAAACAAATTCCCAGATGATAACAATAGAGAAGAAGGTGCCAGACTGCCGTGACTCATCATCTAGCTACATTGACCCTTGACTTAATATCATCAGACCCTCATTTGCTTCAAGTTTCTTCACAAAGGAAAAGAGAGTAACCCAAATTCATCATCAGATTTGCCATGAAAGTTTCTTCCCTGGAAATATCTTGGGGACAGCTTTCTGAGGTGTTTCCTTCCCTAAGGCAGAGGCAATGATAATAAGGTCTCTAGAGCTCATTTCTCAATGTTCAAGTATTTCTTGAGTGCCTACTATGTTTCTAGGAATTTGAGCTAGGTTTCATGAGAGAAGAAAATAAATAGTGGGCATTAGCCTGATTATTGGGTTACTATGGAGGAGTATTAGGATCTGTCTTTCTTTTCTCTCTGTCCTAGGACCATAGAATTAGAAGGAGCCCTAAATTTCATCTAGTCCAACACCTTCAATTTACAGTTGGGGAAAGTTAAATAAGTGTCAGGAGTGAGATTTGAACTCAGGTCTTCTGACTCTAGAGTCAGTGTTCCTTCCACTCCACCGTCTAGCTTCTTCAGGCACTCTTCTCCTTGCAGTTGCTTGGCTAGATGTACATGGACATTTGCCCTAAAGGATCTGAGGGTCTCTAAGCTAAGATGATGGCAATGGAAACAGAGGAGGGATGATGAGTCTAAAGGGGCAAAGGATGAGACTTGATGGGACATGGGCTATGGAGAATCCCAACATTCCTAGCCTAGGACACTGGAGAAAATGGGGGTCCCACTCAGGGAAATGGAAGATCTAGGGAGGAGAATAAATTGAGGAAGAGAAGTAGTTCTATTTAACTTTTCAAATTCAAGTTAATGTAAATTTAATATCATCAGAAGCAGATGTATATTAGATTTTGAGTCAAAGGACCTGGCTTTAAATCTTGACTCTGCCACTGTGTGAATTTGAGCAAATGACAACCTTTCTGGAACTGATTTTTCTCATTTGTAAAATGAGGAAAGTAGGCTAGACTGAATGATGTTTAGGGTAACTTCTAGCTCTAAACCTGTAACCTATAAAATTCAAACACAGGCATAGAGGGTTGGTCCTGGAATAGGAAAGTCTGAATGCAAATCCTTCCAGGTACTTGCTACCCATCTTACACTGGGCACATCAGGGAACTTCTATCTGCCTCACTTCTCTCATATGTAAAATGAAAACATAAACCTATCTTGGTTGTTGGGAGACCAAATGAAATATTGAAGTATTGTAGTGATGATGATGATGATAATGAGGATGATGATGATGATGGTGATGGTAGCATTTATATACACTTCTAAGACTTGAATAAAGCTTGGCAAATGTAATCTCATTTGGTGCTTATTATGCCCCTGAGTGCTATAATTATTTTAATTTTAAAGATAAGAAAACTGAGTAGACAAAGGTTAAGTGAGTTGTCATTTTCTTCTCCAGCACATTTTACAGATGAGGAAACTGAAGCAATTACTTCAACTGAAGCAAACTGGATTAAGTGACTTGTTCAGGGTCACACAACTAGTGAGTGTCTGAAGCCAGATGTGAACTCCAGTCTTCCTGATGCCAGATTCAATGCTCTATCCACTCTTCCACTTAGGCTGCCATTTTGCAGATGAGGAAACTGAGGCAAAGAGTATTTCAGTGACTTGCCCAAAGTCACATGAGTAGTAAGCAACAAAGTTGGAATCAAAAGCCAGATCCTCTGACCCAAAATTCAGCATTTTGTGCACTTTACCTCTGGATCCCCAGTACCCAGAACCACCACCTGTGCAAAGTGGGGATTTAATGCAGGCTTACTGATCCAAATTGGCTTTGTTTTGCATTTTCAAGGAAACTCTACCCCATTACCAGAGATGATCACAAGATGGGACAGTATCACAAGAAGGAAGAATGTCCAGCGCAGCCTCTGATTGGAGGAAGCCAGGGAGGCAGCTGGAGGACACTTGAAGGAGATGCTAGAACATGGTGAGTGAATGCCCAAAGGAGAAGCCAGGGGAGCTCAAGACCAAGTGAACAGAACACAGCTCTGTGTGGGACCTCCTTGACCTTAATCAGAAAAACAAATTCCATACACCTTGAATCCTGCAAGGGAAGAAATCATCCCAAAACCCTGACTTAAGCAAAACTTCATTGTGTGAAAAAAAAACCTGCAGCATCACAGTGACTGAATAACCCAAAGAATTATCACCAGTGGGGGGAGGAGGGGAGAGATACAAATTCTAATTTTTAGGGGATAGGAAACAAAACTGTCCCTCTCTCTTCTGATTTAAGGTCATTGCGTGAGTTAAAATAATTCCATGCAGAGTTAGGTGAATGAATCATACACATTTCAGAATGTATTTGTCCTAATGAATATGATCACAGAGATCTGCCAAACAAAATAACCTTCAAGAACCTTGAGATATTAGCTTTGGGAGTGGATAGATTCCATATATCTATTGGAGAGACAATGTTTTTTTTTTTAAAGCAATCGGGGTTAAGTAACTTGCTCAAGGTTACACGGCCAGTTATTTCTGGGTGTGGTGCTGAGTATCTGAGCCTGGATTTGATCCAGGTCATCCTAACATTGGAGCCAGTGCTCTTACTCGCTGAGCCACCTGGCCACCCCTAAGCAATTGGGGTTAAGTAACTTGCTCAAAGTTACACGGCCAGGTGTTTCTGGGTGGGTGCTAAGTGTCTGGGCCCAGGATTCGATCTTCAGGTCATCCCGACACTGGGGCCAGTGCTCTTACTCGCTGTGCTACCTGGCCGCCCTGAGACAACATGTTAAAGTCAAGTCAGGGGACCTGGATTCAAATTCTGACACTGGCATTTCCTATCTAGTTGACCTTAGGCAAGTCACTTAACCTCCCAGAGCCTCAGTTTCCCCATCTGTAAAATGGGAAGTTTGAACTTGATAATCTATGAGGACCCTCCCATCCCTAGCTCGAGGATTATTTGATCCTTGGGGCCATCTCCCCCCAGTGCAATTACAGGATTGAGATAACCTCTTATTCCTTACAGATATTCAAGAGCTTGTCATTAGTAATAATGACTAAAACATCTGTTACTAAGAGCACTAGATATGAAGTCAGAAGACACAGGCTCAAATCTCCATTCTGCCGTTTCCTGCCTATATGACTTTTGGTCACTTGATCTTTTCAGGTCTCAATTTCCTCACTTGTAAAATGAGGAGGTTAGGTCAGATCAGAGGTTCTCAAGTTTGTTTTTTGTCTTTATACTCAAGAATTGTTGAGCATCCCAAAGAGGTTTTGTTTGTGTGGGTAATATCTATCAAAGTTCACCATGTTAGAAATTAAAACTGTTGATTTAAAAATATTTGTTTTAAATTAACTATAATAAACTCAGATGTTAACATATAACATATTTTAATGAAAATAACTATTTCCCCCCAAAAAATAAAGAAGAGTGGCATTGTTTTACATATTTTTGTGAATCTTCTTAATGTCTGACTTAATAGGAAAAAGCAGGGCTCTTATGTCTGCTTCTGAACTCAAGCTGCTTTTGATGTGTTGTTTGGGTTGAATTACACTAAGAAAATCCAAGGTCACATACTGAAAGGGTCTCAGGATTCCTTAGACCACTGGAAACTTTGAGAAGTGATGGGCTAGATGATCTCAAAGGTCCCTTTTAGCTCTAAATCAGTAACCCTAATTAGCTAGTTAGAATGTCTGGGTTTACAAAGCACCTTATAATTGATTGCACCGCAACAATGTGAAGTGCTATTACACTCCTCATGTTGTAGATCAAGAAACTGAGATAAGAGTGGACTTGGCCAAGATCATGGTTAGTCAATGGCATACACAAGATTGGAACCCAGGTGTTCCTGACTCCAAGGCCCCCTCTCCGGCAACCAGACCACCTAGTGGCAATGACAGCCAGAGTTCCATCCCCTTATCTCAAGCTGGGAAACTGTAGTGTCAGTTTCGCCCACCCTCCAAGACAAAAAGGATGTCCCCATCCCCACTAATCTTCTGATGTATCAGTCTTCTTGGAGGTGGGGAGAAAGGTAAGGAGAAAGAATAAGAGTTCATTTCCCCCATGTTTTCTTGTGTCTGGGACTGCTATTATCACTCCTAAGTGATGATTTCAGATTCAATAAAACATGAGTTGAAATCCAGCCTGAAGCTGACCCTGTCCGTTCCTCTCAATTTCATTTGATTTCAAACTGAATAAGAAACGATAGGTGTTAAGCAGACGAGGCAGTTTATTAATGGGCTCTTGGAGGGAAACACATTGGTTTCTTCAATGCAGGAAGTCAGCAATAAACTTCTCAGGGCTATTCCTGTCTTATTCTCCCATTTTATTTTTTATCCATGTCAGCCTCTTATCTTACCCAAACAGAAACAATCAGACCCAACTGGGCTGAATTACACAACGTAAAATGCTTAATATTCCTTGTCAGGCAGCTCCAAAGGACCTGTGGGCTTGGAGAGAAACTCATCTGCAGCTACTGGCATATTAATCACCAAGACAGTGGGAAAATTTCCAAGGGATTGGTAGGAGTTATTTCAAAATATTCACTTGTTCCAGATTAAACTCCAAATAGGGTTGAAATGAACCCATGGCTGTTTATGAGTAACAAAAACCAAGAATGATACTTGTTTCTCTGTTGTCTGCAACACATGATTTCCCATGGTTTCTCAGTGGTATAGAATGGGGATGGGGATTGGAGAAGTAGGGAGGAGTGTTTTCAGAAGAGCAGCTGGTTGAAATCACCTTCTCTGAAACGAATCTCAGCCTCAATCACATTTGAAGCAAGCATTAGGGACTCTTACTCTGACTTCTTTTCTTCCAGACAAAGAAAGAGATGCAGCCTACATACACGACAATCAGCTAAATTGTGATAATGAGTCATACTCCCCTGGATCCATCCATGATGCTCTCAGGAACATGAGCTTCTGGGAAAAATGAAAGCCTCTCATTTCCCCACTTCCTTCCCCAAAGACAAAAGTCCGCTGACTAACCATTGAAATGCAAAGCCGCTGTTAATCATATGAAATCCAAGATATATAAACAATTAATAAATAATATAAGATGACTAGCCATTCCCCAGTAGATTAGAGGTCAAAGGATATGGACAAATTGCTCTCAGGAGAAGAATTGCAAAGTATTTATAGACACATGAAAGAATGCTCCACATCACTAGTAAGAGAAATGCAGATCAAAACTATCCAGAGTTTTCACCTCATAACCTGAAAATTGGCAATGACAAGAACAATGTCATCAATACTGGAGGGGTTGGGAGGTGATAGGCACATACATGCATTGTTGGTGGAGTTGTGCCACCGTTTTGGAAAGCAGTTTGGAATTACACAAATAATGTAATAAAATGTCCAAAAAGAATTCATGTAGAGACAGCATGGAGTGGTAGACTGAAGGCCAAGAGAATCTACACACTTTCTTCCCTGGGTTTTCTGTGACACTGCTCTCTCCTAGTTCTCTTTCTCTCTGTCTAACCATGCCTTCCCAGTGCCCTTGGCTAGTCCTTCATCCATGGTCCGCTCACTAAACACAGATGCCACCCCAGGGCCTGTCCTACTTGTCAATCTATTCCATCTCATTTGGTGATCTATCAGTCGTCATTTCTCTACAGATAATTCTCAGGTTTCCATATCCACCCCTATTGTCTCTCCTGAGCTACAGTTCCACAGACTCACCTGCCTTTTGGACATGTAAAACTAGACGCCCTATAAGCATCTCAAACTCAACATGTCCAAAATAGAACTTATTATCTTTCCCTCCATGTTCCCCTCCCCAAAACTTGCCTTTTGCTGTCAAGGGCACCACCATCCTCCAAGCTGCTCAGAATAACAACCTTGATATCATCCTTGATTCAGTCAGTCAACAAACATTTATTAAGTGACGACTACATGCCAGATACTTTGCTAAACATTGGGACTTGAATCCTCAACACCTCACTTTCTCTCACTCCATAAATCCAAGTTGTTGCCAAATCTTGTCATTTCCACCTTCCCGGCATCCCTCAGGTATGTCTCCTCTCCAGTCATCCAATAACAACCCTAGTCTAGTTCCTCATCAGATCCTACAGGGACTATGACAGTAGCCTTCCAATTGGTCTCCTTGCTTCAAGTCTTTCCCCACTACGATCTATCCTCCACTCAGCTGCCAATTGATTTTTCTAAGAGTAATTCATCTTCCTGTTCAATAAGCCCCAGAGGCTCCTTACTACAGGCATAGCTTGGAGATATTGCGGGTTTGGTTCCAGACCACCACAATAAAACAAATATCATGATAAAGCAAGTCACGTGAATTTTTGGTTTCCCAGTGCATATAAAAGTTATGTTTAAACTATACTGTAGGCTATTAAGTATGTGATAGTATTGTGTCTTTAAAAAGTACAAACCTTAATTTAAAAAATACTTTCTTACTAAAAAATCTATCATCTGAGCCTTCAGCAAGTCATAATCTTTTTTCTGGTAGGGGGTCTCGCCTCAGTGTTGACAGCTGCTGACTGATCAGGGTGGTGGTCACTGAAGGTTAGGGGGCCATGGCAATTTTTTTTAAATAAGAAAACAATGAAATTTGCCTTGATTGACTCTTCCGTTCACTTGAACACTTAGAGGCCATTTAGGGTATTAATTGGCCTAATTCCAATATGTTGTGTCTCAAGGAATAGGGGGACCCAAAGCAAGGGAGAGAGACTGGGGCACCTGAGGGGTGGAGCAGTCAGAACACACACAACATTTATCAATTGGCTGTCTTATATGGGTGAGCTTTGTGGCACCCCACAACAATGACCATAGTACCATCAAAGATTACTGATCACAGATCACCATAACAGATATAATCATAATGAGAAAGCCTGAAATGTGAGAATTACCAAAATGTGACAGAGACACATTGTTAGCACATGTTGTTGAGAAAATGGTACCAATAGATTCGCTCAATGCAAAGTCACCACAAACCTTCAAATTGTTTCAAAAACAACAATATCTGCCAAGGACAATAAAGGAAAGCGCAATAAAACCAAGTGTGCCTGCCCTTCCAGGATCAAATAGAAATTCCTGTTTGACATTTAAAGCTCCTCATAACCTAGTCCCTTCCCTCCTCTCCAGTCTCCTCTATGAACTCCTCATTCCAATAACACAAGTCAACTCTCCATTCTTCCACATAACACTCATCTTTATGCCATTGTACTAGCTGTCCTCCCCTCTCCCCGCCTCCCCAGGTGCCTAGAAGGTGCTGCCCCTCACCTCCGCCTCTTAGCTTCCTTTGCTTCTTTCAAAGCTCAACTCAAACCCCACTTTCTGCAAGAGGCCTTTCCCAATCATCTCAGCTGCTGCTGCCTACTCCCCACCACCATATTAACTAGTACCTATTTTGTATAAATATAAATTTGTATAAATTTAAATTCTGTATCTACCTGTTGTCTACTGAATTAGAATGTAAGCTCCTGGAGGGCAGCAGCTGTTTGCCTTTCTTTGTCTCTCCAATGTTCAGAACAGTACTTGGCACCTTGTGAACTCTTAATAAATGCTTGCTAACTAACTTGGAATCAGGTAGACCACTTCAGACATTTTCCAGATGTGTGACCAGACAAGTCTCTAAACTCAGCCTCAGATTTTCATCTGTAAAAATGAATGTGTTAGACTCAATGGTCTCCATTCTCCCTTCTAGCACTAAAGTTACGATCCTATGGTTATTCTCCCCCTCACTACAAGAGCCACACCCAGTTTGCATGAGAATGACTTGGAAACTCAGCTTCCAAGACTGTGACCAGGGCCTCTGGTGGCATCTGTCCAGCAAATTTTGTCACTTATTTATCATTTTTTGCCTTTGGGCCACCTCAGCTTAGAGGCCATCACAAAGGAAGCCTGGGCAGTCCATGTGTCTATCGTCCTCTTCCTTCTTTTTCTGTGGTGACAAGAACTTTGCAGTGATCACCACCCTCATGCAAGCAGGAAGGAGGCTCCCAGGGCCTGGGCAAAGCCAATGCTCCAAGCCTTTCTGCCCCCTGGTACCTGGGCCAGTCATCCCCTCACGGCTTCAGCCAAACAAGCCTGGTCCTAGCACGACTGGCCATGTTGACATTTCAGTCTTGGAATATACATGTTCAGTTCTCAATGATGACAGGAAGTTAGCACAGCTTCTTCAGTATCAGGTCATTCCAGACAAATCCCACTTCTTTTTTGGAAAAGCTACCAAACTGGTAAATTGAAATGACATAGTGTTTACCTAGATTTCAGCAAAGTGTAAAGTCCCTTATGCTACCTTGGTGGACAATGTGGAGAAATGTGGGTCAGACAAAAGCACAGGTATGTGGATTCAAACCTTGCTGAATGACTAGACTAGGAGAGCAGTCATCAGTGCTACCAGGCTGACTCGGAGCGAGCTCCCTAGTGGAGTGCCACAGGGATCTGTGTAGTCTTATTGCATACACAAGACACTGTTGAAAAAAAACTAAGGGTGAATTTTTTTTTTAGTGGCACCATCCCTGCCTACAAAGAGCTCATGTTCTACTGGCAATATGATATGTACAGAGATAGGAATAACAAAATAGAGCATGAGAGGGGCAAAGGAGAGATCACACAGCTTTCTGCAGAAATTTGAGGAGGACTGAGCTAACATCTTGGCAGGAGAGGGGGATATCAGTGAAGGCTTCAACAAGAATAGCTAATAAATAACAGCTAATATTTAGATAGAACTTTAAGGTTTGCCAAGCTCTTTGCATAGGTTACATCATTTGATCCCTGGTTGTCATTTAGTCATTTCAGTCATGTCCAACTCTTTATGACCCCATTTGGTGTTTTCTTGGCAGAGATATTGGAATTTGCCATTTTCTCCAGCTCATTTTACAGATAAGGAAACTGGGGCAAAAAGAGTTAAATGACTTGCACAGGGCCACACATTTAATGGGTCTGAGGTCAGATTTGAACCCAGGAAGATGAGTCTTCTTGAGTCCAAGCCCAGCATTTTATCTACTGCACCACCCAGCTGCCCACAAGTATCTGAGGATGAATTTTATCTTAGACCTTCCTCCCTCTAGGTCCAGTGCTCTACCCATGGCACCACCTAGCATCAACAGAACTTGGCAACTGTTTGAATAGCTAAATGAAGGGACGTTATCATAAAAATAAGAATTAAATACAGTTCCAAGGTTTCAAGCCTGGATAACTGGAAGAATGTTGGAGCCTTCAACCATAATAAGGAAGTCAAGAGGAAGGACAAGTTTAGAAGGTAGATGAGGAGGTCCATTTTAGGTACAGAGTATTTAAAATACATCAGGATGTTTAGGTGGAAAGGTCAAGCAAGAAGCTGGAGATGATTCCTGGAGTTGAGGGGAGAGATGAAGGTTGGATTGAAGAATGATCCTCTCTAGAAGTGATTATTGGGAACATGGGAATAGATGACATCACTAAGAGACAGAAAAGAGAGAAGGCTGCCTAGAACACACCCAAGGATGGCACACCCATCCTTAGGAGGTAAGATATCAATGACGATCCAGTAAAGAAGGATGTGAAGGGACCAAACACAATGAAGGGGACTCATGGGAGAACTTTGTCACATTAGCCGAGGGAGAAGACAACTCAGGAATAATGGCAGAGAGAAAAGAGATCATGGGGTGGTGGCAAGAGCATTGGGTTAGGGGTCAGAAGACTCCCATTCAAATCATGACTGTCGCTTATCTGCTGTATTACTCAACAAGCATTTATTAAGGGCTTAGTATATGCCATAGAAGAGGGGGGAAAGGAAGACTAGTCCCTGCCTTCAAAGAGCTTACAGTCTAATAAAAGAAGATAAAATGAAGGGGGGAAAGTACATGCCAGTTACATAAAGAGTAGAATAGTAACCTTAACAGTGACAGAACCCACAGGTGGAGGTGGGGGAAGGAGGGTGTCCTACAAAGGCCTCCCGCAGAAGGTGGCATTCAAAGTGAGTCTTAGAAAAGTCAGGAATTCTTAGAAACAGAGGTGAGCAGGGCGAGCATTCCAGACACAGGGGCAGGAACTAGAATTAGCTTTAAGTAGAAGGGGCTCCTTTGTAGGGCATCTGGGGTCTGCCTTTCCTGGAGAATGCCCTGCAGATGCTTTATCTTTTTGGGGGGTCTTGCAGAAGAGATTCTAGTAGGCCTGCTTCTGGCCTCCGAGGCTTCTTTTCCATCTGACATTCACAGATTTCTCCTTTCTAGGCATCCTCACATAAGTTAGATTTTTTTAGTGGATATCATCACAACACGTAGGGGGAAGATCTTTGTAACCTAGTGCCCTAAAATGTGGGATTTTGGTAAATCACACCTGACTTCCTCATAACAGCATGGCAGGGATGGGGGGCGGACATGTGGCTTCATCAGTGTAAAGAACTCCTGGCGCTGAAATTCCCTCCACTGATGCATGTTAGCAACTCTTCTGTTCTTACGGCCTTAAAAAGCTACCTAGGGCATAGAGGGGTTAAATGACCTGCTCAGGGTCACATAGGCAGCATGTGACAGGGGTAGGACTTTAACCCAAGGCTTTCTGACTCCAAACACAATTCTATCCCACTATGATGATCTGTCCCTGATGATGACGATAGCTCACATTTTTAGCACATCATCATTAGAGATGTTGATTTAGGGCTTTGAAGCCTGCAGGGCACTTTTCTCACATCATCTCATTGGAGCATCCCAACAACACAGTGAGATGGGCAATAGCGGTATTTTTATCCACCTTTCAAAAAAGAGGGAACCGGCTCCAGAGCTGAAGTTTGCCTGTGGTCACACAACTCATTAAGAGTCAGAGACAGGAGTTAAACCCAGCTCTTCTTTCCAATGTGGTGCCCACCCTGTCCTGCTGGGCTTTTTAACCATCATTTCATTGATTTTCAAGCAACTTTGTGTTGTGTTGTGTTGTATACCCATTTTATCTATGAAGAAACTGAGGCTCCAAACACAGCCGGCATCAGACACAGGATATGGATCTTGGGCTGCGGAGCCTCTTCACTGTGCCGAACAGGCTGCCTCTTAGTTCTGTATGGCAGACCTAATATCAATCATCAGTGTGGCCCAGGACACTAGCTTCAGGCCAGAGGATGCACTACGTTAAGATACCCATTCCTTCACAATTTCCTTTCTCCTATTTCCCTCAAAAGGCTGACTTCAGCCCATAAATGTTCCCCCGATACAGCACTTCCTCTTCACATGGATGCTTTGGAAGCAGGCCCTCAGCCTTCCCCACTTCATGGCTGGCTAGCTTTTCCCCATGCCTGACCCACCTGAGATTATCGGAACAGCCCCATTGACCCTTCTTGGGTCCTGCCGCGCTTGTCCTTGCCTCAGTGAGCCTCCCTGCTGGCAGCTGGGTTCCAGGGCTCCTTCTCCATCTGGCTCTTTGGCTCATTTTATAGACGTTGCTTCAGGAGCCCTGGCTCCCGCCTGTTGGCTCAGCCCCTCTGACAGCCGCTCTTTTCCTGGGTACAGTATTCCTTCCAGTGAAGGCTGCTGACATGAGTCAACTAAGGTTTTTTCTCTGTTCGGAATCATTAGCAATGAACTGTAACAAGGAACAACTTATCCAGAAGAGAGGTAAGGAAGCAGCTAGCAAGGAGGCAGGGGAGGGACGGATTGCCACCTCTTTCTAGGAGACACAGGGAAGGATCAAATTCTCCTTGTTCACTCATCTTCCCAAAACCTAACCCAGGGGATGAGGTCAAAGCAAACAACCTTGAGCTTTCCTCATCACTGACTCGCTGTCTCCCACCTTGCACAAGCTGTACCCCATGCATCTATCTCTTGGAATCCCTCGTTTCTTTCACAAGTCACAAATGCCACCTGCTACATGATGTTTTCCTTTTCCTCCCCGCTACTAAGCTTGCCCTCCAAAATGCTCACATAGTACTGATCTGTATGTGCCACATCCCTCAGTAGACTGCAAGCCCGCTGAGGAGTGGTGCATCTCTGTCTTGTCACTCCCAGCATCTGGTACAGGGCTTGGTCCAGAACAGGTGCTTAATACATCTTGTTGGCTGATTTATTTCCTTAGGATTAAAAAGTTCAGGACTGAAATCCTTCGGATTTCTAAAGAGCTGCTTCTGCTATTCCAAAAGCATAGGACGTTTATCACCCCTCTCTACTCAAGAAGTTTCAGCGGTTCCCTTTCGCCTCTAGGCTCACATGCAAACTCGTCAGTCTGGTTTTGTCCATCCTAACTCCTCAATCGATGATGCTTCCTTCAGTCGGGAGTCTTCGAGCTCGACTGTCTGGGGCACCAGTTCTGGGAGTTAAATACATCAGTCACAGATGCCTGAGACAAGCTAAACTGGCCCCACATTGGCCAAGCCAGCTGGATGGAAGAGAACGCTCCCAACCCAACACCCTCCCCCACATCCACGGGCATCTGTCCATCAATTGCAAGACCCTTTTCAAGTTTTACAGAGGCTTTTCATTTTTATGTCATTGTTTTTACTGTTGTTGTCCATCATGCTGTCCTTTCCCCATAAAACTCTCTCTTCAACTAATTCAATTCAATTCTCCAAGCATTTATGAAACCTTCCTGCATGCCAGGCACTGTGCCAGGAGCTGGGGACAAAAAGACAGACACTAACCAGCTCCTGCCCTCAAGGAGTTTACGTGCAATTAGGGAGAATGACACATATATAGACAAGCAAATACAAAATTGGAACAAAGTACAGAGAGATAGGACCTGGGACGTCAGTGGCATAGGGAAGTGAGGAAACGTCCTCTACCAATGTAGGCTGGTATCTCCTTTGTGACTTAAAGAGTCGATTGGGACACTGAGAGGTGAAATGACAGCCAGCATCATAGAGTCAGTATGTGTGAGAGGCAGGACTAGAACCCAGGCCCTCCTTGATCCAAAGCTGCCTCTCTACCCCCGTCCCACACAGTGAATACAGAGCAATTGGGGAAAGGGAAGATGAAGACAAATGGCCTGTAAGTAAATCTGCCCCTGCCCACGCCTGACAGAACACTGAGCACCCTATCCTCCTCATCCTTGACTAGTCTCGCACGAGGAGAAGAGAATGTTCAGCATCTCTCCTCCAGGATCTAGGGTAGTATCCTCTTTTAAGATAATTTTTTCCAATTAATGAACATTTTTTATCCCACTTGCTCCCTCACTGAAAAAAGAAAAACAAAACTCTTTTTAACAATTGTGCCCACTCATGCAAAACAAACTCCTCCATTGGCCATAAAAGGATGCTGTATTTGGCTTATCTCATCTCTGACCTCTCTATCACCAGGTGAGCAGCATGATTGATCACCGATTCTCTGAAACTGTAGCTGGCCATTGTGTTGATCAGAGTTGTTAAGTCTTTCAAAGCTGTTTATCTTTATGATATTGTATGAATTATGTTGTTGTATAAAATGTTATTGTATAAATCATTTTCTGGGTTCTTGCTCCACTCTGCATGAGTTTATCCTACAAGGCTTCACTTAGAATATTTAGGGCAGAGAATAAGCATTTATTAAGTGTCTGCTGTGAGGCAGGCTCTGGACTAAGTGATTTACAAAGATTATATTGCATTTGGTCTTCACAACAACCTTGTAACATCAGTGCTACTATAATCTCTATTTTAAGTTTGAGGAAACTGAGGTAGAAAGAGGTTGCATGACTTGCCCAAGTTCACACCACTAGTATGTGTCTGAGGACACATTTGAACTCAGATCTTCCTTACTCCAGGAATATATACAGAGCATTTATAGGAAATTAACTTTAAGGAGAAGGCTCTAACAGTTGGCCAGGTGAGGTGAACCAGCTCAAAGGTACAAGTTACCAGTTAGGAACACTTTCTTAGGTGTCCATGGTAGAGCCAATATTTCCCATTTAGAACAAGTACTAAATTTAGAGCCTGATATCCTGGGTTCAAATCCTGTCACAACTTTTCACTGCAAATCACTTCCCTTTTCTGGGATTGGTTCTTCTTCTATTAAATCAGGATGTAAGGTCACTTCCATCTCTGACTGCTGTGACCTGACCAGATAAATACAGGAGAAAGAGGGGCCATTTCACACACACACACACACACACACACACACACACACACATACACACAAACACACACACACACACCAGGGCTCAGTTTCCTCCTCTGTAGAATGAAGCAATGGTTACATGATCCCCAAAGTCTCATACAAAGCTAATTCTATGATTCTGTAAATGAACTGCTCAAATACATAAAACATGGCTATACTTACCACAATGGATATTTAATATACTTTATTGATGTTGGAGATGAGAACTTTAAAATTGTGATAAGTGTTCAAATATTAAAATCTCGAGAACCACTAAATAAATAGAATTCTTTCTGGATTTGCTCCCAACCCCCTCCATCAAAATTTAATGCCTTCTATCCAATTTCTATGAATTTGTTCATTCTAAACCTATCCTCACATAGGATGAGAGGGAATGGATTGTGTTCTGAATTATTAGAGAGTGCCCACATAAGTGAGAACACAGTAAAGTATCAAAGTCTGAGTTCATATGGAGTCTGAATGCAGATCAAAATATATTCTCTTTTTGTTTTGTTTTGTTTCTTCTTTCTCAAAGTTCCTCCCATTAGTTCTAATTCTTCTATACAACGTGACTAATGTGAAAATATGTTTAATATAAATATATATGTAGAGCCGATATCAGATTGCATGTCCTCTTGGAGAGGGGGGAAGAAAATCTGGATCTCAAAATCTTATAGAAGTGAATGTTGAAAACTAAAATTAAATTAATTTTTTTTTAAATTCTGAGTTTATAGCAATCTTCCCTGGTGATAAAAGACCCCATATTACCTCTCCCTGGTAGCAGTATTCATTTTAACGGCAGCTTTCTGGTGACGATGCCCTAAGCAAAGAAGACATCCATTTTTAGGTCTTTCCAAAGCAGAATGATGACCTCCCCAGATTCTGTTAAATCCCAACTAAAATCCCACCCTTACTGGGAGCCTTCTGTAATCCCTCTTAGTCCCAGGGCCTTCCCTCTGGGAATTACTTCCTATTTATTCTATTTGCTAATTGGTTTTGCCTAGTTTGCCTAATTGCTTTGTATATGTTTACTTGTATCTTGTTTCCCCCCTTAGATTGTAAGTGCCTTGAAGGCAGGCTGTCACTTGACCTTCTTTGTATCCCCAGTGATTAGAACAGTGTGTGGGACACAGGAAGTGCTTAATTAATGTTTATTGATTGATTGATGGGAAGATGGAAAAAGTGCTGAGTCTGGATTCAGAAGATCAGGGTTCAAATCTTACCATTGCTATTTACTACCATTTATTTATATAACATTTAACAATTAACATTTATATAGCACTTAAGATTTTTCAAGCACTTTCCATATATTATACAGGGTATACCAAAAGTCTTAGTGTAGTTTTAAGCTTTAATAGCTTCAAACACCATGTATTATTTGATCTTTACAACAACCCAGTGAGGTAAGTAGTCTCATAATCCCCATTTTACAAATGAGGAACCTGAGGAAGACAGAGGTCAAGTGACTTGTCCAAGATCTCATTGTGTAATCTTGGATAAGTCCCTTTACTTCTCTGGGCTTCAATTTCCTCATGTGGGATATAAGTGAATTGGATTCAATTATGACTAAAGTCCCTTTCAATGCTCTCTCCTATGATCTTAATAGGAGGCCAGTGCAAGAAACATGTGGCTATAAGGAGGTCTTCAAACCCTGCCCTGTGGGTCAACCTCTGCTCTAACCACCAAGAGGAATAGCCCTGAAGCGTGAGCCAGTGTTGAGTGTTTGTAATTGGCCTCATATATTGGAGCTAAAGGAAAAGTCCCAAAATGTGTGCTTTCCTTTGACAAGAAGTGAATTTCAAAATAAATGCCCCTCTGCCAACCAGAGCCATTGGCACCTTTCCAAGGGCTCTTGAAAGTCAAAGCACTGGGGCCTTTACACACTCAAATCTGCTGGGATCCTGACTCTCATACAAGAAAAACAAAGGAACCAGCCAAAGAAAGAGCAAAGTCTGGGTCTCTTCAGACATTGGAGAGGAGAAAGGCTCACTCATTCTGGAGTTAAATATGAAATCAGCCACAGAAATCTAAGTAGAGTTTGTGCGTGTGTGCACATGAATGTATGCAGAAGGACCTTCCTTCATTATTCGGTTTCAAAAGTCTTTAGGCAATACTGTCCTCATAAAAGGGATGGTGACAAAAGCTCCCAGAAAAGAGCTTCCAGCTCTGAGCAGGAAAGGATTTGTCAGCTCTGGTATCTTTAGAAATGCCAGCCCGGAGTCCTTCTTCCCACATGTGGGGAGCCAACGTCTTTGAATCAACAAAGCCTTTGGCTCCCACAAAATCAAGAAGGTTGTCCAGGCATCCAAAGCCAGCTGCTGTGCCAAGCAGCTTAGCCATGGTGTTCGACAAATAGCCACAACCGACAAAGACCCAGGTGTGCATCGTCGGGCAGCCTGAAATGCACATGAAAGGGGAGAGCCACAAGGGCTTCAGCTAACAGAGGGAAGAGGCTTTCAGAGGAAAACATCACAAGCCTTTTCAGGTCATGTTGGATCCCATTGATGAAGGAAAGTGATAGTCCCCAGACATTTTCCATTCCTGAGTCACTTTCAGTCATTCACATCAATAGGGAGCCGTATCAGACTCCCGTAAATCTTCTAATTTTGAAGAATTCTGTCCAAGCAATCCCTGTAGTGGATAAGACCCATAAGCTAAAGGAAATCTCAAGTCTCAGCAAGGAATTCTATTAGTCCCCGTCCAGGGAAAGCGAGGAGAAAGGTAGATAAGTACAATGGCAAAGGAGAGCACTTCCTGAGGAGCTTAATATATGTGTAAAATAGAATTGGGGGCAGGGAGAAAATATCATAAACTAATTCACGTTATTTTTGTTACTGTGGTGTTACTGTGGTGACCCCACCCAAACTCCACACCCTTAAGTAGGACTTAAAGCTGGACACGACCATGTAGGTCATTCAGCCCTACAACCTCACTTTACAGATGAGGAAACTGAGGCCCAGAGACATTAAGTGACCTGTCCAAGGTCCCGTGGGTAATAAAGAGGAAAGAGAGGATTTGAATTCAGGTCTTTCAACTTTCTGGCTTTTTTCTGACTTTCTGACTCTGTCCTTCTATTTTTTCCTCTATACCATATTGTCTCTGCAGCAGACAATGGCTGTTGCAGCAATGTTTAACCCAAATGAACTGTCATCTAATACTAGAATTTTACGTATTATGGCACCTAGATTAAGTTAAAATTCGGGAGCAAGACCATCTTCCTGACACTCCTTGCAGCCCATAGACAAACACCCATCATGTTTCAGTATGTGCTGCTATAATCAGGAAGTCTAGTTAATGGAAATGTGGGAGCAGGAAGGCAGCATCTGCTGCCAATAGACATAATGAGTGTGCCCACCTCTTCCCACACTGAAGCTATGACCATCCAGCAAACACAAGATGGGAGAAGCAGGATTTCTTCATTCATGTTAAATATGACTCACTTTTCTCCCACTGGTTTCCTTGAAGGAGGAAGAGTGAGAAAGTCAGGTAAAACCCTTGTGCAGCAGAAGAGGCAGCTCCAGGGTGCTGGTACTCCCTGGCAAGCCTCCTTGGTACCTTTGTCTGCTTTCTCCTATGCTGAGGATGTGTCTGGGAGAAAACCTTAGGTTCTGGATTGTGCTGTCAATCTGCCAGGGGAGTCCTGGCTCCATCCTCACCTTCTGACAATTAGACACTCATCTTATTGAGGGTCAACTGGTATGGTGTGAGTGTTCAACAAACAACTCTTGGTTGATTGATTATTTGTGTTAATCTTGGGAGGAAGGAGGAAAACAGAGCAGAGAGCAAGACAGACCATCAAGGCAAATCAGATCGTTCCTCATACCTGTCCACAACTGATTGACTTAAGAACAACAAATCCTGTTTCCTTCTTCATTCTTCATGGGTGAGAATCATCCCTGGGTTTCAAAGGGCCCCAGAAAAGGTGGCTACCTCTCTGGAGAACCGCTCAGCTTAGAGTTACTAAGATTAGGTCCTGCTTAGGAAGAGCAGCACCAAGCTGATTCCCCCTGCACATGAGGAGCATGGCGGCTGGCCATCACAGCTGCAGCCCTTCATGTGCATGCCTCCTTCATTCGACTGCCAGCTCTTTGCTGTAGGAACTGCCCTGCTTTTCTGTCTGCATCACCAGTGCTCAGCAGAGTCAGCAAGCCCTTAACCACTTTTCATTTATTCATCTTTACGGGATGCTTCCAGGTTCGTAAAATGCTTTGCATTGATTTCATTTGATCCTCCCAAATGACCAGTTGAGATCAATGCTGTATCCCCATTTTATATATGAGGAAACTGAGGGCTCAGCATCACATAGCTGACAAATACCAGAGACAGGATTTGAACCCAAGTCTTTCTGCAGGACTATAACCTAGAAGGCCTTTCTACTTTAACTTAAACTTTCTGTCCCTTAATTTTCTTTTGTTTCTTTTTTTTTCTTCTTGGAGGAGGGAGGGCAGGGCAATTGGAGTTAAGTGACTTGCCCAAGGTCACACAGCTAGTAAGTGTTAAGTGTCTGAGGCCAGATTTGAACTCAGGTCCTCCAGACTTCAGGGCTGGTGTTCTATTCACTGTGCCACCTAGCGGCCCCCTTAACTTTCTTCTTTGTAAAATGAAGATTCTCAACTCTACGCCATGCTGCCATCAGCGGTTATCCTCAGGACAGAATTCCTCTGTCACTATGTTCTAATAAAAGGTAAATTCCTTGAGTTCAGAGACTTCCATTTTTGCCCTTTTTTCCAGTACCTAACAGTCCCTGGCACACAGTAGGTATTTAATAAATGCTCGCTACTCCAGGGATTGCATTCTATGAAGGTTGCTGGCATGGTGGAAAGAATCCTAGATTTAGTCGAAGTGTACCCAGGTTCCAGTACCACTGTGGGCATTTACTAGCTGTAGGTAGCATCTTGTACAAGTCACTTGGCCTCTTTGAGACTCAGTTTCCCTCTCTAAAAGGAAACTGGGTGGGTTCTGAGCTCTGTTGTCTTCTTCCAGCTGCAGAACTTTAACCCTATAATTCTGTCCTGCCAAATTAAGTGTGATCATGGGCATAGAAATGCCAGTCTTCTCACCAAATGGATTTTTTTTATTTTAGTACTAACAAGGCCAACAACCTACCCTAAAACTTGGTCAAATCTCCTTAAGTGTTAAACGTGTAAGACACAGCCTGATAATTCTTTTTTTATGGATTCTCCTCCCTAAAGGTTAAGGTTATTTCATCTCAAGTACTGAAGATTTAAATATCAATATTAAAAAAATCATTTGAAGATGAGAAATTATTTTGTCTTCCTTACCAGAGGACAGAGGTGCTGACTCATTTCCATTCTATTAACACTAATATTCATAAAGTACTCTGCCTTGAAGGGGAAGAAAAGGGAGGGATTTCAACAAAGCTTTGAAAAAACTGCCCCTTCCTTCTACACATCTCCCAACTAAATCAGTTTCACTTTCTGGCAAGCTCTGAGCCCCCACTCAATTGACTTTTGCTTTCCCATAATTTAAAGGATCCAGAGTTGTGCTACTGACCCTTGAGTCTCCTCATGATCCCACAGGCAAGAAAACAGGGTTTAGAGATGAAGAGGCCGACTTCCCCTCCTCCAGTGACTCAGCCAAGGCTCTTACTGCTGAGGAGGTGAAATGTGTTTGCCACTCCAATGAGTCAGGGTAAATTTTCTGGTCTGATGGAAGCAAAGGAAAATGGAGAAATGAAGGCTGAAACAAACTGCTTTCTGGGACATGGCCCCTTGCTGCTTCCCCTGCCACCTGGGAGCCTTTAGGTGGCAGAGGCCAGCCGAATCATTGAAGCCTCCAGGTTGCTGCCCAGATGCACAGCCCTGGTCTCAGCCTCCTGGTCCCTGACACTGGGAAAATAGAAATGGCAGAGCTGGGAGCAGGGAGAAGAAGGTAAGATTGGCCTCTTTGGAATCAGGAGTGGACCCATGAATAGAGGAAGCAGGCTTGCTGCATGGATCAACACACACACCCAGGGACAGAGGGGAAACCCGACAGGATGGCTCTGCCAAGCTGTCGACTTCTCCCTGGGAACCAGGAACGGATTTTCAAAGTTGAATTGCCTCTTTCTAGCAACAAGAGAATTCTGGTAGCATTTAAACTTGGCCTGCTTGGGTATACAACACTCTTTCCAGCCTCTATGACTTTGCCTTGGCTGTGCCCCATGTCTGGAGTGGTCTCCCTCCCTACCGCTGCCCCTTAGAATCCCTAGTTTGCTTCAAAGTCCAGCTCAAGTACTGTCACCTATCAGAAGCCTTTCACTATGCTCCCAACCTGTGCCCTAAAATTATGCAATGTTTGCTTTTAAGGCAATGTTTAAGGCAGTGTTTGGAAAGCTGGTCTAAGAATGAGGATGATTTAGGTTCAAATCCTTCCTTTGGTGCAGACTGGTTGTGTGATGCTGGGCAAGTCCCTTAACTCTTCAGTGGCCTCCCAGAGAAGTCCCTAAATTATAGAAGCAGCATTGATCTGCCCTCAGGGAGCTCCCTATACCAATCAAAACAGAGTGGGGGGGGGAAGCTTAGTTCCTATTTTTATTGACTTAATCGAATCAGAGATTAGTGGAAGGGATTTCAAAGGCCACCTAAACACTTTCACTTTGATGGGGAGGAATACTGAGGCTCAGGGAAATCAGTGGTCTGCCCAAGGACTCAGGTGGTAAGTATCAGAGGTGACCTTTGAACCCAGATCCTCTGACTCCAAAATCTCTATTTTTAACACTACATCAAATAATGTCAACTCCTCCCTAATAAAATATAAGCTACCTGAGGCCAGGGACTCTTCTTTGTACTGGACACAGCAGACACCTAATATGTGCTTGTTAAAAGGAACTGAAAGGGGTTGAATCTGCTGTCATCCTGATGAGGCATGGAGAGAGAGGGCACTAGAGTGCCCATCTTATAGCTGCTTCCCCTGAGACTTCTTTAGGTCAGCCAAAGGATGCTGGAAGTCCGCTTTCCCCATCTGTAGTCCTTTGATCTGTTCAGCCTCCAGGGAAGAAATGGCCTATTTTCTTGACATAATGATTTGCCAACCCAGCAAGCCCTGAGGGAAAACGACACTCACTTATCCATTAAAAGGTTATTCCTATCAAGACACAGGGAACCTTACACTGAGTTTAGCTCAAGCATTCAACTAGAAAAGGTGTTTTAGAAGGACCAAGTAGGTGGTTGAATTAAACCAAGAGATAAAGGTAGCGATGATAAGAGATTCAATTTAAAAAAAAAAATTGGAAACCACTCTGAGAACATATAACTAAGTGCAACATAAACTTGACAGATAGCATCACAGAGCAGAGACATGTTATTTCATCAGCTTAACGGTAAGAGCGCAGGCCAAGAGGCCTGGGTGTGTTCAGATACTTAGAGCTGCTAGATGCGTGCCCATGGGCTCGACACTGGGTCTCTCTAAGCCTCAGTTTCCTCACCTATGAAATTCTGATGACGTTAGGACTACATATCTCCACCTTCCACACAGTCTTATTATGAAGATGCTTGATAAACTTGAAAGCCCTATATAATGTGAGATTCTTAATACATGAGGAGAGTGGACAACGGTGAGATTGCAAAACTATCCAACTCCGTCGTTTCTGTTTAGTCTGAGATGAATGCTCTGGGAACTGGGAACGGTAAAACAAAAATACTTAAAAGGAAGATGAAAAGTGAAAGATGTGAAGAAGCTGCCTCACTACCCTCAATGAGTTTACAATTTGTACAGACTACAAGTTCAATGAGTCAACAATGCCCCATGGCAATAATAATCATATTAATAATAATGCCATCCCCAGCCTTAGGAAGAGCCATGCGTTGGCCAGGAATAGGGGTACTTGGAGCCAGCTCAAGCTGGTTGACAAGAGGCAACTGCTAAAGTTTCAGCAGGAGCAAATGCTCACCTGGGAAATCAGCAAATACAATTCACGTGGTGACTTATGCTTTTGTCAATTGTCTAGACTTAAGGAAGTGATGAAGAAAATGTTAATACTATAGGTTAAAAGTGTGTCATTTTCTTTCCAATGACTGGTTATTAAATATTTATCAGCACACCCCTTTGAGAATGAGAAGGATAATTGTCCTGAGGTACACCACCTTGGGCCTCATCTGGAATATGGTATCCAGATGGGGACCACATTTTAGGAAAAATATTGACAAGTCAGGGGCTGGCTAAGGTAACAGAGGATTAAGACCATGCCATCTGAGGATCAATTGAATAAACTGGGGAAAGTCTGAAGATCAGACAATATAATAGCTGTCTGCAAGTATTTGTAAGATTATTCTATAGAAGACAAATTAAGTTTATTCTGTTTCAACCCAAAGGGCACAACTGAGTAGCAAAGAAGCAAATTTAATCTTTTGCAAGGAAAAAACAGAATAGCAATGAGAGGTTTATAAAAAAAATCAACCAACAAGCCTTTATTAAATGACTATAACATGTCACATGTCACTACTCGAGGGACCATGGATACAAAAAACAAATCACTCCAGTTCAAAGAGATGACACTCTAGATTACATTCCATCAGGGCAACTATATATAAGAGCAGCGCTCTTTTATCAAGGGAGAGGGGCATAAGTCACAACATACATGCACACATATATGCATACAAATATAACATATAATTACAGGCATGTGTATGTAAATGTCTTGATATAGTGGATAGAAAACCAACCCCAATGCCAAGGAAACCTGAATTCAAGCCCCAGCTCTGTCTGCCACCAACTGATTATGTGACCCTGGACAAGTCACTTCACTTCCCAGTGCTCTAGGTCTTTCAAGAAGGTGCCAACCTACACTGGGAGAGGAAGTGTCCTCACCTGGACATTCCTTTTACTGATGAAATCACAGATCTGCCTGTGCCAGTTTTTGTAAAAGACAAATACAAAGCAGTTACAGAGGAAGAGCTAGGAGTCATGAGAAAGAGGAACTAACAGAGAAATGAAAATTGGATTGGAGAAATTAGAGAAAAGAAAATGAGAGTAACTAATATCCCACCTCATCCCCATCAGATTAGTAAAGTTGATGAAAAAAAGAAAATGGTGCTAATATAGTATTGGTGGGGCTACAAACTCTTCCATTCATTCCATTTTGGAAAGCAATTTGTAATCATGCCTCAGAAGCTGCTGTACTTTGGCTACCCTTTGACCCAGCAATGTGACTACTAGATCTGTACTCCCAAGCAGACCAAAGAAAGAGGCAAAGAACCCATAGGTACAAAAAAAATGTTTCTAGCAGCTTTTTCATGGTGGCAAAGAGCTGGAAACTAAGGGAGTGTACATAAACTGGAAAATGGCTGAACAAATATTAATCTGATGGAATACTGATGTGCTGTAAGAAATTATAAAAGGGATGGTTTCAGAGAAACCTGGGAAACCTTATATGAACTGATGCAGTGAACAGAACCAGGAGAACAATGTATACAAAACAACATTGGCAAGACTTAAGAACTCTGATCAATGCAGTGACCATTCATGATTCCAGAAGTTCCATGAGAAACATACTACTCACTTCCTGAATGTAGAATGTGACATATATGTGTGTATTTGGACATGACCAATATGGGAATTTGTTTTGCCTGGGTAAGCATATTAGTTTTAAGAGCTTTGTTCTTTTTCAATTGAGAAAGAGGAGAGAGAGAAGGAAGATTTTTGTTCATTTAAAAAATCAGATTTTTAATAAGATTTTCTCAATTCATAAGATTGAATGTTTCAGGAACTTTATTTATATCATGCCAGAATGCTTTAACTACAAAGAAATAAGTAACTGTATTTGAGCTAAAATTGAAACAAATATGTAAGAGCTCTCTAGGGGAGAGTACCCATGGGGAGGTATGGAAGAATATGTATTTCATACTCTCAAAATTATGATCTATTTGAAGGGATGAAATAGACATAAAAATGTAGAGATAAAGACAATAATCATCACTGTCACTTGAGTGGTCCAGTAGAATGAGTATTAGAGACATTTAAAGGATTCCTATGATTAGAATAGTCCAAGAGCTTGGCCCTGAAGAATGAGTTGGAGAGGAATGGAGAAGGCATTCCCAATGAGAGGACTGGGAAAGGGCAAAAAGAAACACTGCGACCAAAGGAAAAATAACACAAGAATTCTAAAGGATAAAGAGAATGGATTGATGCGGTTAGAGCTGAGGCTCAGAAACTTGAACCTATGGATGCGGGGAGAGCCTGGAACTCTGCTTTCATTGTTGTAGAGAATTTCCAGTAAGAAAATGTCTTTCTACCAATTTAGGCTGGCATCTTCTCTAAAACAGTTTTATTTATAACTCTAGAGCACTGAAAGATTATGTGACTTTTCCAAGGCCACACAGCCAGTACACATACAGCAAACATACAAACGCCCCCAGTCTTATTGAAATGTTAAGCTATTAGAGCTTATTTTTAAGCTATTAAGGCAACACTCTATGTTGAGAGAGTAAACATAAGGTAACTTGAGAGTGAGGAGGTCAAAAAAGGACTCACATAGGATGTATTATTGGAACTGAGCTTTCAAAGATCTAGACCCAGAAGAGACCTCAGAGTCTGTCTAGCTCCATCCCCCTCAATCTCACAGATGAGGAAACTGAGTCCCAGGGAGGTTAGGTGACTTACCACAGTCATACATTATAGTGAGGGAGATAACATGCATATAACTATATACATATAAGATGTATACAGTGTAAGTGGGAGGTAATCCCAGAGGAAAGATAATAGAAGTAAAGGGGGTAGGGGATGAAGAAGGTAGGATTTAAGTTGAGTCATGAAGGAAGCCAGAAAAACTAAGAGACAGAGGTAGGAGAGAAAGCATCACATGCACTAGGGACAACTAGAGCAAAGGCACACAGACGGAAAAAGGAGTATTGGGTCCTAGGAGAGGCAAGGAGGTTGGTGTTGCTGGGACCAAGGAGGAGAATACAGTGTAAGACCAGAAAGATAGGAAGGGGGCAGGTTGTGATGAGCTTTAAACGCTAAAGAGCCTTTTTTTTTTTAATTCTTGCAGGTAATAGGAAACCAGTGGAGCTCAGGGGGATGGAATGGAGAAAGGGAAAGCTGGAAACAGGGAAGACCGTGGAGTCATGGAGTTTTGGAGACCTTAGAGAAGCTCAGAGAGACCCGGTCTCCTGACTGGACTCTGAGCCACTGGTTCCAACATATCCCAGCCTGGCCAATCACCATGAAGCAGCAATCGATGTGGTAAAAGACAATCATCTGATTGGCAACTTCAAAGATTGTCTCCCTAGTCATGCCAATAAATCAGGCAGATGTGGGTCTCAGAGATGCTAACATTCCATAACAACACAAAGATGCAGTTTCAAAGCTAGAAAAGCTCCCTACCTTTTTTAACTTGGTTGTGACCATAGAGAAGTTAGAGTATAAACTCTAGGGTAGATAAATAGCCTGCAACTGAAATTTTTAACCAACTAAGTCATTGAGATAAGGAATAAGGGCTTATCTTTCCAAAGCTGACCTCATTTCCTGCATTTCACTCCACTGATTACTAGAAATCAGACATTTATGGGCTTTTATGGATTCTGTGATAAGACTCTTTATGGGAACTTGGTACAATATGCATTTGGCTTAATAATAGCAGTGCTCTTTTATCAAGGGAGAGGGGCATAAGTCACAACTGTTGTTTCCTTCTTTATCCAAACTGTTCTGATGAGTTTTCCCTTGGAGGTCATTTTCTATACATGCCTGGACTATTGGGGGGGGGGCGGAGTTTGGTAGTGGTGCTACTCAGAGGAACTGAAATTGAATGAGCACAATTCCACTCAGTAAGCATTTATTAAGTACCTACACATAGCAGCAACTATACTGGCATCCCCAGGATGGCTGCTAGCACAGGTTCTTAGATCTGCTTTACTAGGAAAGATAGGTGTTTAACGTCAACAATCTTTTTTAATCACATTCACTAGTTCAGGGAAAAAGTCAGCACCCTGAACTTGAGAGAAAATACAAGCAGAGAAATAAAAACTGACAGTCAGGGCTTCTAACTGTCTGAGAAATTAGCACAGATCAACAGACAGATCTAACCATCTGACCAAGGTTGCCAGAGAGAGAAGCACCGATGTCTGGGTTTTTCACAGCCGGCTACCCAGAGTCTCATCTAACCAAATCACAGGAACACTCTTTCAATGAGTGAGCCCCAAAGCAAAATGCTAACCTCAGACTATATATATACCATTTTTAGAGCCAGAGGGCATCACAACCCTCATGATTCAGTGCCTAATTAGAAAGTAACAAAAGGCGTGAAAGCTTTCCTACAAGCAAACCTCCCCTAAGCAAGCTTCCCTTAATGGGCTTCATGTGACGCCTATCAATGGGCAGGGAAGATCGTATATCCCATTAACATTGCACTACTACATGCATAGCTCTGTGCTAGGTGATGGGGATGCAAAAGTAAATTATTAAAAAGTAACTGCCCTCAAGAGAGAAGGAAGGATACAATAGGCATGCAACAAATCCAAATTCTCCATAAAGTAACTCAAGCAATTTCAAGTAGAGAAGCCTCATAACTGGGAGGATAAGCGAAGGCTTCATGCATAACGTGGCTCCTGAGTCATGCTTGGAAGACAACTGGTGGCAGAGACAAGGCCTAAGAATGTTCGAAAAGTGACAGTTTTATAAAGACATGGAGATGAGAGATGGAATTTAATGTCCAAGATGCATCAAAGAGGTCAATGTGAACAGAATGGTGAGTATATGAACAGAAGTAACTGAGTGAAACTGGAACACTTTCCAGACTGTGGGAGGCAGGCTGTTTCCAGGCAGAGGATTTTGTATTTTAGCCTCGGGGAAGAGAGAATCACTGAAGGTTTTTAAGTAATAGAGAGACATCAATGTTTTAAGAATATCAGTCTGGTAGCTACTAGGTAGATGTATTCAACTAGGGAGAGACTGGAAGCAGAGAGCAATTAGGAAACTCTTCCAATGGGGGAGATGCTGAAGTGGGATGGAAGTTAGGAGAGTGGGGGGAAGGGACCAGTCAGTTCATAAATATCTCTGAGTGCCTACTATTTGCCAGCCACTATGCAAAGCACTTAATCAAAGGAACATAGAGTTGGAAGAACTCTTAGAGGCCATCTACTCTACTCTTGTCATTTTCTAGATGGGACCAAGTGAAGGAACTTGCCCAGAGTCACACAGCTATGAAGTGTCAGTGACAGGATTTGAACCCAGGTCTTTCTGACTCTTAGTCCAACACTCTATGCACTATACCACATTGCCTTAAATTCATGAAGACCTTGGATTTTAACTGCTTCTGTTGACAGCAGAAGATTTCCATAGGACTAATATTATGGTGGATGATATTTATCAATGGGAAGGTTCTCCAATTATCTGAATATATTTATATATTTCCCTAATAATTATCAAAACCAAGGCCTAAAATAGAATTAACTTCTGATTACTCACATGAGAATGAATTGTAGAAAATAGAATCCCCTGCCAACTAGCACACTTACAGATCCTATTCCCAACTGATCTAAGTGAAGAACTAGAATGACTTTAGTTTTAGTCTCTGAATCTTTGCCAATCATTCCCCTGGATAGATGGGTCACAATGTTTTCTATAATCCTAGTGTTTTTGAAACAATCCCGTGGCCACTGGATCTTGCTACCATATTGGTGAGAAGGGAGGGGGGAGGAGATAGTTCTAAGTTTTCTTTGACTTGCCTCTTTACACTTTTGCTCATTGTCCCCAACTCTGGAACGAAGCAGAAGTTACATACACATATACAGAAGTTACACACAACAGCCCTTCAAACATTTGAAGTCAATTCTTACATCCAACCCCTGCCCCCCAGAGTCTTCTCTTCTCCAGGCAAACATTCCAAGTTCATTCCATTGATTCTCATGTAACATAGTAAACTCTGAGTTTACTTATGAGTCAAATTCATGGGTTTGTTTTATTTTCTACTAAATACCAAGTTAAAGTGGAAATATGCAAAGTGAAGAATCTGTGGTTTGTTTGTATTGGGGGGGGCACTCCTGGTACACAGACAACCTCCACTGTGGCAAATTGCAACTCTTCAGTGGTTTAGTCATCATTCAATAAATATTACTTCATTATCTACTATGTGCCAGATATTGTGCTAAGTGCTAAAGATGCAAAGAAAGGTAAAAGACAGTCCCTATTCTGGAGGAGATTGTAGTGTCATAGATGGAGAGCTTGAAGATAGAGCATTAGACGACCCTGGGGTCATCAACATCAACATCAAACTACTTCCAAAACAGAAACCTCCTCCAACCCACCCAAAAAGTCATCCAGCCTTTGCTTAATCAATTTTAAATTCCCATCACTTTAAAAAAAAAAGCCTAGAACTCAACACAATGCCTGGCATATAGTAGATGCTTAATAAATGTTTATTAATTGTTTATTGATTGATTGATTCCTTTTCTTGCAAAGTACTTTCTATATGACAAGGATGCATAAGGATGCAGCCTAGTGCAATGGAAAGAAGAGGGTCAGAAAACCTAGGTTCAAATCCAACTTCTGATGTTTGCTATCTGTATGACCCTGACCAAGACACTTCACCTCCCTTGGGAATGAAGAGGTTGACTAGATGGTTTCTGAGGTCTCCTCCAGCTTGGCTCTTGTGATCCAGTTTAACTACTGATAGCCTGATTGCATCATCTTTGTCAGCAAACTATAAGCCAATAAGCTATCCAAAGTGCTGGACCCTATAAATATTCCCACTAAGTGAAACCAGAAGATAGAATACCATTGCAGGTAAAGACATTGGCCCACAGACTTCTCTTGGAGAGGAGGAAAAGGGCATTGGAGAAGTTAATTTCATTATTCACACAAAAACAAGAAGAAACAAAAAGCTTTTCATGGGACATTTGTCCATGGTTCATAATGAACATGAGCAAACAGAAAATAAGTGAATTTCTGCACCAACATCTATTTCAAAGAATGAAAAAGAAAAAATCTATGTATTCAAGTCAAAGGTTCCAATCCCAGCCCTGCTCAAATCCCCACTCATTACTACCTTGGTCAAATCTGGACATCTGAGTCCTCATCTTAAAAGCAAGAGGCTGGGGCACTAGGTGGCACAGTGAATCAAGCACTCACTGGCCCTGGAGTCAAGAGCACCTGAGTTCAAATCCAGTCTCAGATACTTCACACTTACTAGCCATATGACCTTGGTCACTTTACCCCAATTTCCCTGCCCTCCCCCCTCCAAAAAGCAAGAGGCTTAGACTAGAATCTAGTCCCAGGGGTAGGGAACTGATGGCCTTGTTCTGTGAAACTTGGATTCAGTCAAAGGGCCACACTTGGGGACCTAGAGGGTCACATGTGGCCTCAAGGTTGCATGTTCCCTAGACAACCTCTGAGGTACCTCGAAGTTCTAAGTCTATAAGCCTAGGACCCATGTTTAGAGGACTCAAAAGTCCCATGATGCACATCTCCAAATTTTCATTATTTCCCCCAAGAGTTGGAAGATGCTGACTAGAGAGAGACCCAAACATGACAGGAAGATCAAACTAGATAAATTTTAATGAAAAAAAAATCGTTACTGAGATAAATATCATGTCAGAAGAGCTGTGTGTGTGTGTGTGTGTGTGTGTGTGTGTACAATCAGATTGACTAGTTAGAGCAAAGGTCAAAATCAGCATAAAATTAGAAAGATGAAGATGAAAAAAGGTCTTTCATGAAATTACAGAAACTCTGGCCAGATCTAGCTTCCAAAGCTGTGAACTTCCAGAACAAAAGAGTTAGAGGGAGGGGAGGAGGTCCATTATGAGTAAAGATGCTGGCTCTATAGCCAATTCTTCAAGACTTATAACTGACATAAAACAATTACCATCACAGGAGGTCAGAAGAACACTGAAATTGCTTCAATGAGGAAAACATTTGAGATTATAAAATTTAAAGTAAAAAGGGAACTTATTTCAATCTCATTTTATGTGTGAAGAAACCAAGGCTGGGAGATTTGCTCCAACCTATGCAGGCAGTCAATGGCAGAGCCATTTAAACTCATGTCTTTTGATTACAAATCCAGGAGGCTTTGCATTACATCATAACTCGATCTCCATGGCAGACAAAGAGGTAGATACCACTTTAGGAGACCAGTTCATTCACAATATATCATATAAAAAGAGCATGACAGGGGGTGGCTAAGTGGCACAGTGAATAGAGCACCAGCCCTGGAGTCAGGAGGACCTAAGTTCAAATCCAACCCCAGACACTTAACACACACACACACACACACACACACACACACACACAAACCCTAGCCATGTGACTTTGGGCATTACTTAACCACAATTGCCCTACCTCCCCACTCCAAAAAAAAGCAAGAAAGCAAGGAAGGAAGGAAGGAAGGAAGGAAGGAAGGAAGGAAGGAAGGAAGGAAGGAAGGAAGGAAGGAAGGAAGGAAGGAAGGAAGGAAGGAAGGAAGGAAGGAAGGAAGAAAGAAAGAAAGAAAGAAAGAAAGAAAGAAAGAAAGAAAGAAAGAAAGAGAAAGAAAGAGAGAAAGAAAGAAAGAAAGAAAGAAAGAAAGAAAGAAAGAAAGA
>NW_027186352.1:20630145-20647037 GCF_028583685.1 Petaurus breviceps papuanus
AAGAAAGAAAGAAAGAAAGAAAGAAAGAAAGAAAGAAAGAAAGAAAGAAAGAAAGAAAGAAAGAAAGAAAGAGGATGTTGATTATAAATCATACTGCCTCACAAAAGAACAAAAAGCTATAGAAGGGAGAAAAAGCTTCCCAAAGTCTTTACCTAAGACCCAGCCAGATAAGTTATATCAGGTGTAATTATCAAAAATAGGAGAATAACAAATGCATATGAAACAGATTAGATCTGGCAGCATTGCTATAGTGAACTAGAGTTATCAGTGACTGGAGTGTCCCCACCAGACTTTCATTTCTGAGGAAGTGGCAAGAGGTTTCAAAGATGAAGTTGGGAACACTGGATGAAGCCCATCCAATTTGCAAGAAAGAAATCTCTGCTGGAAACAGTAGGAGTACAAATACACTCAGAAATAAGTTTTCATGATATCTCAAGGAAAGGGGTAACTCCAAAAGAATGTAAATGATCACTTTAGGTATCTTTATGAAAACCCAAAAAAGGAGATTCAAAAAGACTTCAGTAACTCCCAATCCATAGGTCCAATTTCACTTCATAAAATGTGTTTTATTAAGTAAATTCCTGTTGGTTGAAAATAGCGAATTTAATTAGAAAGTCTTAATGAAAATTGTCTATTGAGAGTACCCTGGATGAAAACATGAAACTATAATAGACATTTTCTCAGACTTTCTACAATAGACCAGATATTCACTGTCATACAAATAATTGAAAAGTATAGGTAATATTCATTTCTCTTGCATTTATTGTTATTGCCAGCCACCCAGCCATGAGCATTTCGTAATCTCTGACCATGTGTCGGACTCTGGGCTGAGCACTGGATACACAAAGAAAAGCACAATTAGCCCCTTCCCTCAGGTAGCTGACATTTTCATGGGGAAAGATGACCTAAAATAACCAGGCGTATTAAACAGGCAGCAAGGCGACACGGTAGATAGTCAGAAAGTCAGAAAGACCTGGAGCTGGGAAGCTCAAGTTCAAGTTCAGTCAGACACTTACTACTGCAAGACCTTAGGCAAGTAATTTAACTTCTATTTGTTTTAGCTTTCACATCTCTAAGATGGAGATGATAAATAGTACCTCCCAAGGTTATTGTACAGGAAAAAATTAGATATTTGGACAGTGCTTTGTGAACTTTAAGGAGCTATATAAATGCTATTTATTATTATGATTATCATTAAATACAGAAGGAAGATAATCTCAGAGAGGAAAGCATTAGAAACTGAAGGACAAGAAAATGTCTCTTGCAGAAGGTAGAATTTGAGTTGAGTCTTAAAGGAAGCTAGGGAAAGTGGTAAGAGGAAGAAGGTGATTATTCCATGCCTGGTGGATAAATTCACTAGAACAAATTATAACCTTACTAGCTCACCTGCAACAAAGCTTCAACAACAGATGTAAAAATGTTACGCAATATCATGATATGGACGTGATGCCATTCATTGATCTGCTCGCTTGATATGCCTCAAGTGAGACATAAATCAGGGAGATGTATGTACATCCAAGTGCTTGTCTCCATCATGTCCAAACATGACAAGCCACGGTGTTTTGAGCAGAGTCCAAATGGAAGGATTCTCTATCAGTGGGGAGGTTCCCCAATGTCTTTATTTGTTAGTGACATTTTGTTAATTGCATCAAGTTCATGAATGCAAAATCTCCTCAATAAAATTCATGTCATTCCAAAAATATAAAACTACCTAGCCACAAAGGAAAAAAAACCCATGGGAACTCAAAACGAATATTGCCTTGATAAAGATGTAGCATTTCAGTAAGTTAATCAATCTATCCATATTGATTGCGAACAATGAGCTAGGCCAAGAATCAAACAGAAAAACACTGAGCTGAATCACATTTGGGAAACTGTACAGTATCTGAAATGACCCCAAGCTGTTCCTTGGCATGAGAACATGGAAAATGACAGAATGTTCAGAGCCAAAAGTATAGGTGATTCAAAGGGCAATTAAGAGATAGTTAGTGGGCATGAGCCTTCTTCAGTAAATGACTAATGAAGACTTGTATCCAAGAAATAGTATTTAGAAAACCATCAAAAAAGATATAGATATAGAAAACCAGAAAAGGAAGTGAGACTCTGGTATGTAAGAGTGAAAGATGGTCCACTCACCCTGAATGTTGTATTGACACCTCTAAATCTCTCAGTGGATGCTCTAAGGTAAAATAGTGGAAATCCAAGGGGAAAAAATGTACAGAATAGTAACAGAAGTGGCGCAATCATGGTGATGTAGGCAATGTCCATGCCATTGAGATCATGGCTCCCAAGTATCAGTTTAGCGAAATTAGGATTCAACTAAAGAATATCAAGAATGAATTAAAATTTGAGAGTAAATAAGTCTTCCCATTTAGTATGAAATTGCTAAGGAAACCCAAGAAATCAGGCAAAAACACTACTGCAAATTTGGATTACATTAAGCATTAAGAAATAGACAGCATCCAGGACAAGGGAGGTGATGGTCCCAATGTACTCTGTCCTGGTCAGGCCACACCTGGGATAGTGTGCTGAGTTCTAAAGGCCATATTTTAGCAAGTACATTGATAATCTGGAGAGTATAGAGAGAGAAATAAGCAAAGGGACAGACCTTGAGTTTATGGCACATGAGTATCCACTGGGAGTATTTTGGGGAGAAGTATTATCATGTATGAAAGACGTGTCCTCCTTGGCCCCAGAGGGGAAAAAACAAAAGGAAGAATTCTGGGACATCTCTAGTCATTAAAAAGGATTTCCTTTTGTCGCATCAAAATTTGCCTCTTGACAATTGACAAAAAGTTGTCAAAAGGCAAATTTGAACTTGATGAAAGAAAAAAACTCCATTATGACTAGAGATGTCCCAGAGTGGGACAGACTGCCTCAGGAGACTGTGGCTCCCCCTTCCCTGGAGATCTTCCAGCAAAGGCTAGTAGACCACATGTTGAAGTGGGAAGTCTCTTTCAGGTAAGGGTTGGCCTATCTGACAACTGAGGTTCATTCCAACTCTGAAACACTGTGATTTTATGACAGGTTCTCTTAAAAAGCTTAAGAAAATTTCTCAAAATGAAAACTTCAATTAATGTAAATGTCTGTTTTAGTCAGTGTAGAACCTAAGATCAAGTTTTCTTTCTTGATTAGATCAGATCTAGCACAAAATTTAACAAAATGTAAACCATTATTTAATCCCATGTCTTTTAACAACATAATTATTTAACTACAATTGATTAGTTTTTTAACAGCATACTTCAACTCCTCCTAAGTAGCATTTCCCCTGAGGAAGGTGGGAACATTCATTGAATACAATGAGATTTTTATTTTAATTTTTTTAATTAACATTTGTATTCTCTCCCTCTCACCTTCCCCCCAAGGGACAAAAAGGAACAAAAATCCTTTTAACAAATATGCACAGTCAAGCAAAGCAAATTCCCACACTGACTTGTCCAAAATATTTGCATGTCTCATTTTTCATCTTGAGCACAGTACCAGTCTGTCAGGAGGTGGGGTAGCATCAGTCACCTGGAATTATCATTGGTCATTGCATTGATCAGAGTTCTTGAATTTTTCAGAGTTGTCTTTACAGAGTTGTTACTGTATAAATTGTTCTCCTGTATCCATTCACTTAACTCTAAATCAGTTCATACAAGTCTCCCCCAGTCTCTGTGAAACCATCTTTTCATCTCTTGTAGCATATTTATTCCATTACATTCATAAACCATCATTTGTTCAACCATTCCCCCAGTCATTGGACACCACCTTAGCTCCCACTCCTTTCCTATCACAGAAAGAGTAGCTATAAATATTTTTGTAAATATGGGATCAGTTCCTTTCCTCTTGATCCATTTGGGATATAAGGTAAGATCTTTAAAAAAAACATTACAAGTCCCTGGGACAGGAAGTTCACTTTTCTTCACCCAAGCCTTCTTTAAATCTGATATAGGAAGACTTACCCAAGCAAGGGCCTTGGGCTCAAAGCACAGTCATGGGCTCCATTCAGTCCCAATGGATATCACACCCCCTGAGACACTTCAGTAATCACTAACTGATTTGTCCCCTGGGACTAAGACTCCTGCAATATAGGGAATTTGCCCAGGCCCATGGACCTTTATGACCAATTAAAACATTATAACCAACTCACCATGTCAAACATGCTCTTACTATCTCACACTTGGAGTCTGTTACTGGTTTTTCTCTTTCCTCATTTTCGTCTTCCACATCTCTGTTTAAACAGACAACATCCCATAGAGGTCACAGGCATCCTCCAAACAGGAACTACCCAATACCCTAAAACCTTAGCATCTCAGCCAATGACACCACCCAGTTTCACTGGACACCGAAACAGCTGACATCAAGGACAGAAACAGCACAGAAATCAGAGGTGGAAGACAAATTGGCAAGGTGTGGGGATGGCGAATTCCATGAAGGATCAGTGTCACACACACACACACACACACACACACACACACACACACGTGCCCAGAGCTGGTGACCACCATAATTCCTCTGGAATGATATTCCTCTGGTCTTTTCATTTTTCATGTGTAACCAGGTTTCAGAGCATGACTGCATAGATTTATAGGAATTAAGGCCCAACATGTCCTTCCCTTAGCCTACAATTCCCATAGTCTATGCAACCATGTTCTAAGAAACTAAAGCCATTTGCTCCCTCTCACCACCCAACTGGTCCATTCCCTTCTCCAGACTCATGTGTCCTCAACATCACCTTTTACTCGACTTTTTTCAGAACTGAATAGAAAGAAAGGGCTAGACATCATTTCTAAACTTACAAAAGGGGGAGACTTTCTGTGATCTCAAGCCACTCATTTTCACTAAAGTCTATCTTTTTTACACAAATAGTCTCCCAAGGAAGTTCTATGACTATGAATCATGGAATATCATGAACTTGGGAGAAGCAAAATTGCAGATAACCCAAAGGGTAAAGGAATAGCATGCATGTGGTATGTATGAGAAGGCTGCTTAATCCCACCTGACTTTATACTGTTCATAAGAACTTAGAGCTAAATCTAGAAGGGCCTTGCAAAGGCACCTAGCCCAACCTCCTCATTTTGCAAATGTGGAATCTGAGAAACAATGACTAGTCCAAGGTCACACAAGTCATGAATAACCAACTGAGGATTTGACCTCAAGTCTCCTGAATGCCAGTTCATTGCTCTTTGTATCACTGGTCCCAATTCATTCCCCTCCCATCCAACATCAACAGTCTCTCTCTTACTCAAAGATCACTCTTTGCTCCCTTGAACTGGTTCTATCTTTCTCCAATTCTTTTCCTCACTGCTGTCCAAATACCCCCAGTGTCCAAACTGCTCCCTCTCACTTACTAAATAGCTGATAAAAACAGCACCATCTCATGCAAATACCACCTTCCAAACTATGGCCCTTCACATGCCCGTCCATCTATGGAACATTCTCTTCAGGTGACCAGTAGTCAGTTGCTTGTGTCATTGGTCACTTCAGCTCTACAACATTCCACCATAGGAATGTCACCAAAGAGGGATTCCTCTGACCCATTGTATCTAGCTGCTGGGTCCAGCAGTAGTAGGCTGACACAATGTTCGAAAAAAATTGAATTGAGATATGATGATATAACACTTCGTCCCCAGGGGAGAAAGGAAGAATCTTTGCAGTGACTGTGATGAGAAAGTCATCTTTCACAAGGCACATTTTTTAGTTGCCTGGATGCCTTTTTGAGAATTATTTTAATTATGAGAATGGGGTTGGCAAGCCCAGCTATCCCTCTTTAAAATTACAAGCCAAAATGCATCTGGTAATATATGAACGTTCTATAAATCCCATTATACTGATGCAAGTGAAGAACTACCCAAGGGATATTGGCTCCCTATTCCCTCACATTTAGAAAGGGCCCATTTTCCATTACGGGCTCTTAATGAAGTTTAAAGCAAAGTGGTTCCCAAACAGGAGGATTTGTCAAGGCAATTTATAATTAAAATGGGAGTATCTGATCATTTCCTAAATCTCGAGAAAAACCCAGCCAAAGAATCTGGAGATGAGCAGGAATGGTACAAGAGCAAATTTTACATAAATGTGATAACTCAATGCCTTGTACATACATAGGTCCAAGAGGACCTTTGGTACAGCAATTTAAAAACAGGATTTCTAAATTTGTTCCACTTACTTCCAGGGGGACTCTGAGAAATGAAGACAATATGAACTTACATCACCTTCGTAGATCCATGGAGGAATCACCCTACACTACTAACCTTCATGGTCAATCCTTATTCTGTTGCAAGAATCTACATTCACAGAAAGAGAGAATTTATAGATTGGAAGGGGCCTCATTAGCCATCTCATCTAACCTAAGGCCAAAAGAAATTCCCACTATGCCATACTCAACAAGAGATTGTCCAGCCCCTGCTTGAAGATAGCCATTGATGGAGAACCTACCTTTGGACAATTTGACAAGAGTTCTCCCCTCATCCCCATGGCTGTTAGCCCTCACTCCTTTCCCAAATGCTAGCAATGTGTTTATCTGTTAAGCACTGTATTCACCCACCACACTCTTCTACCCCAGGAGAATTCACGTTCCTTAAAGTCAATGATTGTTTTCCTTTTCTGTTTGGTTTTGTTTGATCTTCCTATTTCCAGAACGAGGACAGGGTTGTGTACATGGTAGGTATTTAATAAATGATTTCGTTCCTAGAAAAACTTGCATAAACTGATGCTGAGTGAAGTGAGCAGAACCAGAACATTGTACACAGTAGCAGCCACATTGTGCAATGACCAACTCTGATAGACTTAGCTCTTCTCAGCCATGCAAGGATCTGAGACAATTCCAAAAGACTCATGATGGAAAATGCTGTCCATACCCAGAGAAAGAACCATGGAGTCTGATTGCAAATCAAGGCCTATTATTTTCTCTTTTGTTGTTGTTTTTGTTTGTTTTGTTTTGTTTATTTCTTCTATCTCGTGGTTTTTCCCTTTGGTTCTAATTCTTCTTTGACTAACGTAGAAATGTGTTTAATATGATATTTATGTATATCCTATACCAGATTGCACACCATCTTGGGGATGGAGGAGTAGAAAGAGGGGGAGAAAATTTAGAACTCAAAATCTTATGGAAGTGAATGTCAAAAACTAAAAACAAACAAACGAATAAATAAATGAATGAATAAAATGTTTTTATTTTGGATTTAATGGGCCTCTACTAACAAGTCTGTCAAACTTCCCCTGTATCTTCCACTGACCATGTGCCCCCTGTAGAAACAGATATTTAAGGTGTGCCACAATGCATTCGTTTATTTCCCATTTCTTAGCTCTAGAAGGGCTGCATGGAATTCCTAAAAAAGCAAAGAAATCAGAGCAAAAATTCAACCATGGCTCAGCTTTGGGATTCTCCCATCAGTCCATGTAAGCAGAATGTGGGCTTTTAAATGACTCTACATTAACATTCTCAAGTCACTCAGCAACATAATATGGCTTTTTCTTGGCTCTACTCACAGCTCCCTTCTAATTAGCCTGCGATTTTGCTTAAAATTTCCTTCCTTTTCAATCATGTCCAGCATTTGAATTTTGAAATGAAGAATAAAAGAATCTTAGTTAGAAGAGACCTCTGGCATCATTTAGTTTAATGCAAACCTGATCAAGAATCCATTATACATTGTAATAATTTTAATAGCTAGAATTTACATAGAAAGTGCTTTTACAGATATCTTGTTTTATCCTCACAACAACTCTGGGAGTTAGGAGCTATCATTTCCATTTTACAGGCGAGGAAACTGAGGAGCAGAAAGTTTAAGTGATTTGTCCACAGTTACACAGCTAGTAAGTGTATGAGACTGTATTTGAACACAGATCTTCCAATCCCAAGTCTGGCATTCTATCCACTGAACCACCTGGCTGCCTAGGTGTACTAGACAAGTGTTCATTAGTCTCCACTTGAAGGCTTCTAATGAAAGAGAGTACACCATCTCCTGAAGTATCTCAGTGCTTCTACTTTCAGGTATTTCTTATTCTTATGAAGTTTTCCCTGTTGTTCATCTTTCATTCTGGAAAAGGACCAATGACATCAGCAAGGTGATATCTTGACTTGCACATGAATTGGATTTAAGTGAGGCAGGGCTGTGCAAAGTCATCCACTTCACTCTCTCCTCCAGACTTATCTGAGTTCAATGGCAAAACATAGGTGAAGATGATTGGTGATAGCCCCAGATACAGGGGGAGACCTTGATCTTTTTAAGCTAAGTTTTTTCTCAGGCAATGCCCATTCGGTAAAGGCTAGGTAAGAGCTAAATTTTCCCTTATGCTATAATGAAACACACCTTGCTGTGACTCCTCACCCCACCCCCACACTTCCAGGTCTGCCTTCTGAGACCAAAAACAACAAGCTTGAATACTCTCTCCATCATAAAATGTTAGAACTATCATAAAAACAAGACATCATCATGGTTAAATCTGTCATTTCATAGATTGGGAGCCTAAGTCTCTCAGATGCCATCCCTTCAAACACTTGGGTGGCAACCTTGTCCTCACCAAGTCTTCTTTTCTCTGAGCTAAAAATTCCCAGCTCCTTCAGCAAATTCTCTTATGTCACCATTTTGATTTTACTCACCATCTGGGTTACCTTCTGTGGAACACACTCCTTAAAACATGTCGCCTCCGCCAACAAGAATACTCCAGAGGTATTCTGATCAGGGTGGCGTTTGATAGGCAGGGCCACCATGATGCTGGCCTCCATGCTCCTATTTATGCAGCCTGAAATCTCTCAGCCTTCAGTAATTGAGGAGGATGCTAAAAAGGGTCAGTGACTTGTCTAGGATCATACCCCCCATATTTGTCAAGGGAAACAACAATTCCGAGTGGTAGAGTTGGTGTCAATCCACATGGAGGAAGGAGTATCCAACAGAGCAGTCCAAAGATCCCATTAGCTTCTTTGGCCCTCGTGTCACATCATTGACCCAGGCTGAGCTTACGGTCCTCTTAAAAACCAAAGCAAGCAGTAGGCATATGGAACTCATTCATTTGTTCATCCATTCAACCATCATTAATCCATCATATCCTAGAATTTCCTCAGTCGTGAAACACGGGAATTATACAAGATCATGTCTATGGTTTCTTGTCGCTATTTAACAGTCTATCAAATAACAGACAAAACTGAATTAGGGGCAGAGTTTACAAAGTGACCTCCTTTTAATCAAATATCCCTTCTTATCCAATCTAAAGTGACAAACCTCACTCTTCCTTCAGACGATATTTTTTGGTTCAGACTTCTCATTTCTTCCGTTAAAAGACCTCCCACTGAAACCTCCTCTACCAATGCAATTGGATGCAACCAATTGGCAAATGCATGGTAGCTGAGTCTTCAGAAGACGCCAGAGACATTGAGGGGTTGAGCAGCTCCCTTGGGGCTGCCCACTAGGGAGGCAGGACTTTCCTGGAACTGAGCTCTGCTCTCCATGCTGCTTTTCTATATAATTGCAGATGACCATTGTAGCTCACATTTCTGTATCGCCTTAAGGTTTACGAAGGTAGGAAGTATGTAGAGGACACCAAGGCGAGGGAACATGCCCAAAGTCAGCCACCCAGTGGATGTTCGAACATTCGGGATTAGAAAACAAATGCCATGTCCCTCACTCCAAGTGTTTTCTTCTCTAGTCTAAGTTCCTTCAACTGAGTATCTAAAAGCTAACTTCAGGCCTCTCAGCATCCTGTACACACTCCCGTTGCAGGATATTAAAAAGAAGACTAGGGGCGGCCAGGTAGCACAGCGAGTAAGAGCACCGGCTCCAGTGTTGAGAAGACCTGGAGATCAAATCCCGGGCTCAGACACTTAGCACCCACCCAGAAACACCTGGCTGTGTAACCTTGAGCAAGTTACTTAACCCTGATTGCTTAAAAAAAAATTAAAAAAAAGAAGACTACAGTAAGATGAAAAGGTTAGTGTGTAGATAAAAGAGTATGAAACCGTTAACAGATAATAAATGAATGGGCCGGACAGATAATAGCTGATAATAAATGAATGGGACGACATCAGATGGGAGTTTTCTCTATAACTGCAGGTTTATAAGTATGGTGATAAGAGCAGGGGAGAGGCGTGATAGAACCCTACAATCGGAATAGAGATATAGCAGATAAAGCATGCAGGACTTGCCTCAGGGATCTCCCTCTGGGACTGACAGACTTTGATGAATCCAGCCTCTATTTATATAGATTAAAAAAAAAAAAAAACCTAATTGCCTGAGAGTTTTGATTTATCTTCTCTCTTCCCCCAGGCTGTCTCCAGATGCCCCAGAAGGACTTAGTGGAATACAGGCTCTCGTTTTGTGCTAGAATTAAAAACTGATTCAACAAAAACAGCAGTGTTTATTCCTGGCAGTCATCACAATGGATAGATGGACTCCAGCTGGACTAATGACATGTAGACAGCACAAGAGGAGTGAACATGGTTCAGTGTAGCCTTGTGACTGGGCCCTACCATTCCAGGTAATGTATGATGTTTAGCCATCAACAAATCAATCAATAAGCATGATAAAGTTCCTACTATGTGCCGGGCACTTAGACAATGGAAATACAGATTTAAAAGTGGACCCTTCCCTGACTTCGAAAGAATTTTGTTAAAGTCAGTTAGGTAGTATCATAAATAGCTCAATGCTAGACCTGAATGAAGTGGGGAATACTTGAGTTCAAATCCTGACTGTGTGACCCTGCACAAATCACCTAAACTCTCTCAGACTCAGTTTCCTCATCTGTAAAACATTATAGGACCTACTGTTCAAAGTTGTGAGAAGCATATGAGATTGTTAATATGTATATGCTTATGTCTATATATCTATATGAATGTATGTAGGTATGTCTGTATGAATATATGAATTATATCTCTATGTATGTATAAATTAATTTGCAAGCCATAAAATGTTAGGTAAATGTTAGTCACTGTTATCATCATATTCTACTAGTATAGTTATAGTTGTGTTCAGAAAGCCCTGGGCTGATGCTGCCTCGGGAGCTAATGAGCTGAGCCAAATTCCTCAGCTCTCTAGGCCTCAGTCTCCTAAAATGGAGAGCTCTATATTTGGTCCTGGGGGTAATAAGGAACCAATGGAGTTTTTTGAGTATTGGGTGGGGGGGACATAGATCAATGCTTTAGGTAAATCACTTTGACAGTTGTGGGATGGATGGACTGGAATGGGAAGAGACTTTAGGCAGGGAGACCAACAGTGAGGCCACAGCAATAGTCTAGCTATCAGGAGATGGGCCAGCACAAAGATGGTGGCCACATGAGCGGAGAGAGGGCAATGTAGAGGAGATACGTTGAGAAGATGGAAATGGCAGGATTTGGCAAGAGATGCAAAATAAATGCAAAGTGCTGGGTGGGAGTGTGAGGAAGGGCAGAGGGGGATCAGGAAAGGCCTGGCTTTGATCCTTTTGGTCCAGACATGCTTCCCTTGACCCGAAGTGGTAACAGAATCTGCTTCTGATTATAACTCACCCCCCCCCATCAACTATAAATTCCTGCTTGAAGAGATGGAGGCTCACTCTTAATGGTTTGGCCTAGCTCATAAGGAACACTGGGAGGGAGGGGGAGAGAGAGACAGAGCACTAGGTCTGGGGGCAGGAGAACCTGGGGTCAAATCTTACCTCAGACACATACTGGCTGTGTGACCCTGGGCAAGTCACTTAACCCTGTCTGTCTCAGTTTCCTCACCTGTAAAATGGAAATAATAATAGCACCTACCTACTTATTTGTGAGGATCAAATGAGACAATATTTGTAAAGTGTTTTGCAAACTTTATAGTGCTGTATAAATGCTGGCTATTAGTATGTTTGGTGTTGCCTAAACAGAAAGCAAATAAGAAAGGAGACAGCCTACAGGACATTGCAATCAAGCTCACAAGCTCATGCAAAAGATGACGTGCTTTAGAGCTGCTTCTGCTCACAGATGTGCAAAGGATTTCTGAGTAATCTAGACCAAACATTGAATTTTACAGATAAGGAAAGTGAGGCACAGTGATGTGAAATGACTTATACAAGGTAATGCAGATAGTGAACACTGAATGTGGTCTGAACTCAAGTCCTCTGTGTCTAGACATGTTCCTTCCACTGCACCACACCACCACCGCCATGGCATAACTGACGGACTCCACTGGACCAATAAGTCACTTGTCTGAGCAATAAACTCCCTCACTCAGCCCTGCTGCCTTGAGACCTGAAATGAGTTTTCATCAGCAAATTGGAGGAAAAAAAACTACTGGATCCCCACTTTTTAATTATATTTTATCTGGTGCTTAAAACATAATTGTTCATTATACCAACTTATTCACCTATAGCCCTTTAGGATTGCAGAGCAATTTCCCCGTGGCAACCCTGAGAAAAAGGGAGTGCATTTATTAAACCCATTTTTTATACATGGAAATAGAGGTTTATAAAGGTAAGTGACTGGCCCAAGGTCATAAAACTAAGAGAGCCAGAATTTTAGTGAACATCCCATGTTTCAGTTCTAAGATTTTCTTTCTTAAGTACCATGTGTCCCAGTTCCAGAAAACTGTCCTTGCCCATGAGCAGTATGATGAAGTTCTTTTGGAAAAAGGCAGGAGAAAATGATCCATTGGAAGGAGGAGGAGATAACTTCACAGTAACGCCTCAGGAAATATCTCTTCTAAAAAACTATGTAAAACTAGGTGATTAAATTGATTTCTCAACTGATAATCTTGGAGGGAAGCACACCACTGGGGGGTTAAATAGCATTAGGAAAAATAGCAGGGCTACCCCTGGGACCATGAGAGAATGTAGCTGTTATATTCTGGCTCCCCAACTCATCAGCAGCAGTCAGAGTTGGAACAAATAGTCCAGAGAATGAGCAACTGGATGAAAATTACACTTTTTTGTGCATCATCTAAGCACGAATTCACAGCTTCCAATCCAATCCAACATACGTTTACTATCTACTATGTACAAGGCTTATATGGGTGCAGAGACAACACAAAAATACAGTTTTATTTCTGGAAAGACCTCAGAGGCAATTTGATCTAACCTCCATTTAAAGAGGAGGAAATCGAGACCCAGAGAGTTAACCACTAGATTCCATCTTAGCCTACTAAACTATAAGTTCCATGTGAGCAGAGATGGTCTCCATTTGTATTTTACATTCCCCCCAGGCCCTTGTATGGGACTCTACATGTAGTATCCATTTAATAATTTAAATAATCTTTGTAATTTTAATAATACATTTTAATAATTTTTACATTAATGATCCAATCACACAAATATGAGAATGTGTAAAATACATTTACCTGTGAAATTATCCTCCAGAAATAATAGGTGTTTGAATAACCTTCCAGAGGATAATAGAAAGTCAACTGCATTTAGCATATCCATTTTAATAGCATTAAGAAGACTAGCCTGTCAAAACCTCCAACATTCAAAGACCATCTGATGGAAGTTTCCCTTTGGGGGTCATCAAAGTTCTCATTGCAGCAGAAGTTATCTTCTAAGAGTCAGGTCAGCAAATATTGTTTTAAGGAAGTGTTTGATCAAAAGTGATACAGGGGTGACTGGGGGAAAGTGTTGATAGGATCCATTAGCTTCCTGCTCCACTGGGGACTCCTCTCCTCCATCTATGCGAAGCTGGAGAGTATTCATCAAAAATGGAGCTGGTAGGTTTATTTTGACTGAGACGGGAGAAAGCACGCATCGCCCTAACACAGATTTTCATGAGGGTCATCCAGCCATCAGAGAGGGGGGCAGAGGAGATGGGGGCTGGCGAATGGGGAAATGGACCGGAGAGCATGCTTCTCTATAAAGGCAGGAGTCTGATGAAGCAGCTGAAACGCTCCTGACTCTCAAAGGATAGTTCAGTCCAAATTTAAGACAGATCAACATGCTGCATCTCCCCTACATTTCGGCCAAGTCCTCAGTCCTGCTTCTGCAGTTGGAGATGGAGGGTTGAGGTGAGTCCAAGGTGATTCTAGTGTGATATGGAAGCCAAGAAATTTAACCATTTCAAGCTGCAGTAAGAGAGGTGTGGCCTGCAGGACCAGGCAGGCACCAGGACCACTCTATTGGCCCTGACCAGACCACAAGCAGAGCAGTCCCATTTAAGGAGGTAGAGCCAACAGACACTTATTAAGTGCCAGCTGTATGCCAGACACTTTGCTGAGGATTCAAAGAAAAGCAAACAGTAGTCTCTGCTATAAAAGATCTCACAGTCAAATGGAGGGAACAACATACAAACAATTGTGTAGAAACAAGATATCACGAGGGAATCTCATGGGAAGGAACCGACCTTAAGGGCGATCCAGAAAGACCTCTTACAGAGATCAGGGTTGTAGCTGGCGCCTGAAGGAAACCAGGGAAGAAAGACAAGAAAGGCAAGCATTCCTGGAATTGGGGAAAACCAGGGAAAACAGTGGCCAGAGCTCCAGGCCTGGGATCAGGAGACTCATCTCCCTGCAGGCAAATCTAGCCTCAGGCACTTATCAGCTGTATGACCCTGAGCAAGTCACTTCATCCTGTTTGCCTCAGTTTCCCCATCTGTGAAATCAGCCGGAGAAGGAAATGCCAAACCACTCCAATATCTTTGCCAAGAAAACCCTGAATGGGGTCGCAGAGAATTAGACACAACAGAAAAATGATTGAACAAAAGTGAAAATACAGAGAGTTTGGAGATGGAGTGTCTTGTCCTGGAAACAGCAAGGAGGACAGTGTCTTTGGATCACATAAGATGTGGGAGTGTGTAAGGTGTAAGAAGCTACATTGTAAAGAGCTTTAAAAATCAAATGAAGGCTTCTGGAGTTAATAGGGAGCTATTGGCGGTTATAGGTTACAGGTTGACATGGTCAGATCTGTGCTTTAGGAAGCACACCGAGGGCTGAGTAGAGAATAGGCTGGAGTGATGAGGGAATTGGGAAGAGGAGATCAATTTCTGGTTATTGCAGTAATCTAGGAAGAAGGGGATGTGGACCTGTGCCAAGGTGGTGGAAGCATCAGAGGAGAGAAGGGAGCATTCATGAGAGATGTTACAAATTAAAATCAACAGGTCCTGGCAACCAACTGGCTACTGGGATTGAGAGCGTGGAAGGATTCGAGGATGACACCTAAGGTGCAAGTCAGGGTGTTTGGAAAGATGGTGGTACCTTGGACAGAGACTAGGAAATGGGAGGAAGGTAGACAATGAGCTTGATTTTGGACATGTTAAATTTGCAGTGTTTACAGTGATGTCCAATAAACAGTAGGAGGTGCTAGTCTGAAGATCAGGAGAGACATTAGAGCCGGAAGGATTTTGGAATCATCTGCTTAGAAATGATCATTGAATCACAAGAGCTGATGAGATCACTGAGCAGAATAGTGTAGAAGAGAAAATGGCCCCAGACAAAGCCTTGGGGGGACACCAAGGCTTAGTGAGCATGATCTAGATGAAAACCCAGCAAAATCAGTCAGAGAAGTAGAAGGGGAACCAGGAGAGAGCAGAGTCATGAAATCTAGAGAGAAAAGAGTATCGAGGAAAAGGTGATCAAGACAGTCAAAGGCTATGGAAAGGTCAAGAACGATGAGGAATGAGAAAAAGCCATTGGATTTGGTGGTTAAGATCTAAGTAGCAGAAGAGAGATTGGAAGCCAAGATGATGAAGAGTCTTGAATTCTTTTTGAATGAGGGTCAATTGAAGGACCTGGGATGCTTATCCTTGAGAAGAGAAGATTTAGGGAGGCCACAATAACCGTCTTCAAGAAGGGCTATCACATGCAGAAAGGACTGGGAGCACAGAACTGGGAGAACTCCCTAAAAATTAGAACCAGCCCAATGGGACACTTCAGGAGATGCCTTGTTCCCCTCCTTGAAGTCTTCAAGGCAAAGTTAGATGACTATTTGTTTCATCAGGATTCTTATTCAGGTATGGAACAGAGTAGGTGACCTCTGAGAACCCTTCTAACTCAGATTTCATTGATGAAGTTAAAGACAAATAAAATGCAGAGGGAAAGTGATAGGACAGATTGTTGAGAGAAAGTACTGGAACCAGGATTTGAGCGCAGGACCCAGTTTAGTACTTTTTACATTATAGTACCTTGATTTGGAAATCAATGAAAAAATTGCTCAATATGCAAAATATTCATTTGATTTGGAATAAATATGCCCTTGAAACTTACAAGGGAAGAAGGGGTTCATTATATTACTGCATGTGTTAGAAATTCTTTCTTTGCCAGTTTTCTTTCATCTGGAGGAGGGGAAGGATTCCATCCAGTTATTAGAATTGGCCTCTCTCCCTGACGGTCAGTGGTGAGTCTCTCCTATTTATCTCACAGGTACTGGACTTGTCAGGCAGTTTCCTTCTCCCTTATGAAAGCAATCTGTGCTTATTACTCAAGGAATGGAAGCCATCCATCTTGCTCTGTTTCATTTATAAACTAAATGAATGTTTGAGGTTGTTGGTCTGGCTGGGAAAAAGCTTTCTGACCATTTCACAGCAATTAAGAGTGGTCACTGCTCCCGACCTGTCCTTTCCCACCTCATTTCCCACAGCTTGTGACCGCAGTGACCCATCTGTCTGCATCCTCCAGAGGCTCACAGGGCATGGCTCCTGAAAAGCCCTTCCAAGACAGCTGCAACAAGACCTTTCTGATTCTCTCCACTCCTGCTGAAGGGAGTTTCATCAACAGTGCTTCCTGTCTCAAGGCTAAATGACCCAACAGATAAATAACCTCCAAGTAATAGCTTATCTCAGCTCTGTCAAAGAAATCCTGCCAGGGACTCAGTGGAGTCTTGTACACTGAGCCCTAGACACAGGCTGGGGGATAAGGGTTTTATTTTCAACTATGGCAAGGACTTTCGTGTGACCTTGAGCAAATTACTTAACATCTCTGTGTCTCTGCATTCTAACCAAATGGAAGGAGGGAAAGAAGGAAGGAAGGAAGGAAGGAAGGAAGGAAGGA
>NW_027186352.1:20647137-20649006 GCF_028583685.1 Petaurus breviceps papuanus
GAGAGAGAGAGAGAGAGAGAGAGAGAGAGAGAGAATCTGCTCCTTCAGTGTAGGTGTTGGGAACTTGTCAGGAATAATGAGATCCTAGCTATGCTATATGTTTTTTTCTCAAATAATGAATAGAAATTGTTGCAGCAAGAATATATATTGCTAAAGCATTTAGTACAATACCTAGCACATAGAATGCACTTAAAAGTCCCTGTTCTCTTTCCCTTTCCCCTTCCCCTTCCACTTCCCCCATGCCCTCTGCAAATCTTAAAAGAAACAATTTTGTTGTGTCTATTCCCATAGAATTCCCCAGTTTATGCCTAAATTGATAGGACCTGACCTTCCACCCAAAAATGAAGCTTCTGAGAATCTAAAAATTAGAAGAGACTTTTTTAATCCTACAGTCCAAAAGTCATTTTACAAAAAATGAAACTGAGACCAAAAAGGTCAGGAAGCTTAGCAGCACAGCTGAGACAAAAATAAAAGTATCCTGACTCTAGCCTGGGGACTTTATACCAGGCAAAAACATGGTGGATTGGTCATTTCTGTCAGTGGAGGAATGACCTGGTGAGGCAGCTGAACCACCCAAGCAGATCTTTCTTGTTGTTGTTGAATTGTTTCAGTCCTTTGGGACCCCATTTGGGGTTTTCTTGACAGAAATACTAAGTGGTTTGTCACTTCCTTCCCCAGCTCATTTTACAGATGAGGAAACTGAGGCAAACAGGGTTAAGTGACTTGCCCAGGGTCACATAGCTAGTAAGTATCTGAGACCAAATTTGAACTCAGGTCTTCCTGGCTCCAGGCCCTTCATTCTGTGCACTGTGGCACCACCTAGCAGCCTCTAAAAGCAGATCATAGCATATCTACTATAGGATCATAGCTTTAGAGCTTGAAAGGAAATTACAGACATAAATCTAATCCCCTCATTTTACATTTGAGGAATTTGAGTCCCAGAAAGACTAAGTGACTTGCCCAAGGCCACACAGCAGATCAAAGACAGAATCTGGACCCATGCCTTCCTGACTCTATCCAATGTCAAACAGCTTCAGCCTTTCCACTCTGTTGAAATCATATTTGCAGAAATATAATATGTGCCAACCATCTCTTACCTGGAAAGTGCTTTAAGGGAGATATAAAAGAAAAAGATACCTTCTCTGCACAAAGCTCTCAGAGGGGCAGGTGAGCGAGGTGATGCCCAGAGAGGGCAATGATGCCAGCCAGGCCACTTGGCATCAAGTCAGCTGCAAGTATATCTTCCTTCCCAGGCTAATCAGAGATCAATGTTCTAATGTAACTGCAGAAAGAAATTCCCAGTATTTGCTAATTCCTTCTCTATATTTCTTCATACATGAAGGGCCTTTTCTCTCCTTTGAGGCCATTGATTTTCTCTGAGACCAGGTTATCCGCACTTGGATTAGAGTTCTGGCACCAGCTGAAATAATGTCCAGTTAATGTGCAAAATAGATTCTGGGGAATCAAGCTGAAAGAGATTGCTGATTAGGTTCAAGAGAGAAGTGCAATGTGAAACACCCCAAGCAGAGCACTCAGCAGTACCTGAGGCCAAGGATTCATCATTCACTAGCATTATTTCCTAAGCAGGGATATGAACCCAGCAAAGGACAGCAGCAGAGTAAGGGAAAATGGAGTGACCTTTGCCTCTCCCACCCCCTCATCCATTCTCATGAATTGGTGTTTATGCATGACCTCACTGAATCTGCCCATCTCCCTCACCCAGTCCAATATGACAAGAATTTATTAAACACCAACTCTTGCAAGATGGGTGGCAGAGGGAATAGAGAACTGATAGGAGCTAAAATCTTCCCTCAGACACATCCTAGCTGTGTGATCCTGGGAGAAAAGGTAGGAAGGAAGGAAGGAAGG
>NW_027186352.1:20649106-20670554 GCF_028583685.1 Petaurus breviceps papuanus
AGGAAGGAAGGAAGGAAGGAAGGGGGAAGGGAGGAGGGAAGGAAGGAGGGAAAGAAGGAAGGAAGGAAGGGAGGAAGGAAGGAAGGAAGGAAGGAAGGAGGGAAGGAAGAAGGGAAGGAGGAGAGAGGAGAGCAAGGAAGAGGGAGATGTGTTAGTGTTGCAGGCATTGAGAAACATGTCAAGAATAATCAGATCTTAGCTGTACCATATATTTTTCTTAACTAATAAATGAATCTTCTTGTGCCAAGATGGAAGAGTGAGAAAGGAACCCACTTAAGCCCTCCCAAATTCCCCTCCAAACAACTAGCAAATCAGCTCAGGATTCATCTAGGTGCAGGGAAGCAGCTCACTAGCATAGCAAAAAAAAAAAAAAAAACCTCTTACTCGGTGTGAGGGGAGCAAGGTCCAAGAGCAGCAGCACAGCAGCAGAGGCCAGCCTCACAACAGGGGGCCTGCAGCAAGGCTCCAAGCCTGGGGGAATCCATGAGTGGGCCCCCCCTCCTGAAAACCCAGCAGCCTCCTAGGAAAAGGAGCAGTCTGGGCAACACAGCAAGTCCTCACCCCCAGCACAAGCCACCAGCAAGGCCTTGGCCCCATTGCTGACCAGGAGTGAAACCCTGTCCCAGGGCTATCCAGCAGTGAGACCCCACCCCTACCAGCAGAGAGAACCTGTTTCCATAGCAGCAGAGCAGCAAGGACTCACCCCTGGGACAAGTCAGCAGCTAAACCCCACACCTAGGGGAAGTCTGCAGCTAAGGCCTGAAGCCCAGTGAAAGCCTGGGCCCCAGAACAAAATCCTGGGACAGCACAGGACCAGAGCCCAACTCTCCCATAAAAACTCCAAGTCACAAAAAAAGTCAGAAAAAATGAGCAAAAAAATTGTAAAGAACTTGACTACATAAAGTTACTATTGTGACAGGGAGGATCAAGGCATAAACTTAGAAGAGGACAATAGTATAAAAATGGCTACATGTGAGGCCTCAAAGAAAAATGTAATTTGGTCTCAGGCCCAAAAAGAATTTATGGAAGACCTGAAAAAGGATTTGAAAAAGAAAATCAGAGAAATAGAAGAAAAACTGGGAAAAGAAATGAGAGTAATGCAAGAGGATCATGAAAAAAGAGTCAATAGCATGGGGAAAAGATATACACAACTTTACCAAGGAAAATAACTGTAAAAAAAATAGAATTGATCAAATGGAAAAGGAAATACAAACTCTTACAGAAGAGAATAATTCCTTAAATATTAGAATTTTGAAAATGGAAGTTAATGGTTCTATGAGACATCAAGATATGGTAAAACAAAATCAAAAGAGAAAAAAGAAAATGTGAAATTTCTCATTAGAAAAACAACTGACCTAAGAAACAGATCCAGGAGGAATAATATAAGAATTATTGGACTACCTGAAAGCCATGATTTTTTTTTAAAGCCTGGACAAGATTTTTCAAGAAACTATCAAAGAAAACTTCCCTGATATATTAGAACCATTCTAATATATAGAAACAGAAATTAAAAGGGAAAAATAGAAATTGACAGAATCCCCTGAAAGAGATCCTAAAATGAAAACTCTTGGGAACAACATAGCCATATTCCAGAGCTCACAGATCAAAGAGAAAGTACTGTAAGCAGCCAAAAAGAAACAATTCAAATATCATGGAGCTACAGCCAGGATTACACAGGATTTGGCACCTTCCACATTAAAGTACCACAAGGCTTGGAATATGATATACCAGAAGGCAAAGAAATTAGGATTACAACCAAGTATCACCTGCACAGCAAAAAAAAAAAAAAAAAAAAAAAAAAGAATATAATCTGTCCCAGGGGGGAAATGAATATTTAACAAAACAGATGACTTTCAAGCATTCCCAATTGAAAGACCAGAACTGAATAAAAATTTTGACCTCAAAATACAAAAATTCAGAGGAAACATAAAAAGGTAAAAAAAGAAACAAGAAAGAGAAAACATAAGAAATTAAAGAAGATTAAACTATTTATATTACTATATGGCAATATAATATTTATAATTCTTTTTTTAAAAGCAATTGGGGTTAAGTAACTTGCTCAAGGTTACACGGCCAGTTTTGGGGGGGGAGGGGTGTGGGTATGGGTGTGAAGTATCTGAGGCCGGAACCAATACCAGGTCTCCCGACTCTGGGGCTGGCACTCTTACTCACTGTGCCAACTGGCTGCCCCCTATATTTATAACTCTTAAGAACTAATTACTATGAGAGCAACTAGGAGTATAAGTGGACAGAGGGTGTGGAAATAAGGTGAATTTGATAGGATCTCTGTCTTCAGTGGTGGTCTTGGGATGAGAAACACCAGTGTGCCAGAGCTTGTGTTGGCTGTAGAGAGGGCACCCTCCTCAGACCTCTAACAACATTTGCTAAAACCTCCAGCGATTTGGGACAAAGCTCTCCACTCTGGAAACAGAGTTCTACCATGGCAAAGAGCTCAAAAGTCAAGAGATTGCTTGGCAAGATGAGCAAACAGAGGAAGCACAATCAGACCATAGAATCCTTTTTTGAGGACAAAAAGAATCAAAACATGTAACCAGAAGAAGTCAATAAAGACAAAACTCCTGCATCAAAAGCTTCCAAGAAATATATGAATTGGTTACAGGCCATGGAGGAGTTTAAGAAGAAATTTGAAAATCAAGAATTTTGAAAATGAAGTGGAGGAAAAACTGGAAAGAGAAATGAGAAATATGCAAGAAAATCATGAAAAGCAAGTCAACAGCCTGCTAAAGGAGACCCAAAAAAATACTGAAGAAAATAACACCTTAAAAAATAGACTAACTCAAATGGCAAAAGAGGCCCAAAAAGCCAATGAGGAGAAGAATGCCTTAAAAAGACTAATTGCCCAGATGGAAAAGGAATTTCAAAAACTCATTGAAGAGAATAATAGCTTCAAAATTAGAATAGAGCAATTGGAAGCTAATGACTTTATGAGAAATCAAGATACTATAAAACAGATCCAAACAAATGAAAAAAATAGAAGGCAATGTGAAATATCTCATTAGCAAAACCACTGATCTGGAAAATAGATCTAGGGGAGATAATTTAAAAATTATTGGACTACCTGAAAGCCATGATCAAAAAAAGAACCTATAAATCATTCTTCAAGAAATTCTCAAGGAAAATTTCCCTTATATTCTAGAACCAGCGCGCAAAATAGAAATTGAAAGAATTCACCAATCACCTCTTGAAAAGGATCCCAAAAATAAAACTCCTAGGAACATTAGAGCCAAATTCCAGAGTTCCCAGGTCAAGAATAAAATATTACAACCAGCCAGGAAGAAACAATATGAGTATTGTGGAAACACAATCAGGATAACACAAGATCTAGCAGCTTCTACATTAAGGGATCAAAGGGCTTGGAATATAATATTCTGGAGGTCAAAGGAGCCAGGATTAAAACCAAGAATCCCCTACCCAGAAAAACTGAGTACAATGCCTCAGGAGAAAATATGGTCATTCAATGGAATAGAGGACTTTCAAGCATTCTTGATGAAAAAACTAGAGCTGAATAGAAAATTTGACAAGATACAAGAAGCAAGAGAAGCATGAGAAGGTAAACAGGGAAAAGAAATCATAAGGAACTTATCAAAGTTGTACTATTTATATTCCTATATGGAAAAACAATAATTGTAACTTATGAAACTTTTCTCAGTATGAGAATAGTTGAAGGGAATAGAAAAGGACATACACACACACACACACACACACACACACATACATATATATCCATTTAAGAGGGAACATGGGCATATGAATACATACCTGAGTATGTGTATATATGTGTACAGGTATACATAGAGGGCACAGGACCAATTTAACAGGAAGGGATGATACTTAAAAGGTGAAATTAAGAGGTGAGAGAGAAATATAATGAGAGGAGATGGGGAGAGACAGAATGGGGTAAATTATCTCATTTAGAAGAGGCAAGGGAAAAAGGTTACAATGGAGGGGAAGAGCAGGAAGGTAAAAGGGAATGAGTCAAACTTATTCTCATTGAATTTGGCTTAGGGAGAGAATGACATACACATTAAATAAGGTATCTCACCCTACAGGAGAGTAGGGGGGAAGGGGATGAGAGGGGGGATGATGGAAGGGAGGGCAGGCTGTGGGGGAGGGAAGTTGGAAGCACCCACTTTTGAAAAGGGACAGGATCAAAGTAGAGAATAAAACAAGTGCAGGGTGGGATAGGATGGAGGGAAATATAGTCAGTCTTTCACAATAGATCCACTATGGTAATGTTTTGCATAGCTACACATGTACAACCTATATTGAATTGCTTATCTTCCCAGTAAGGGTGGGTGATGAGGGAGGTAGGGAAAGAATTTGGAATTCAAAGGTTTAAAACCAAATGTTTAAAAAAATATAATATTATTATTTTACATGTAACTGGAAAATAAGATATACAGGCACTGGGGCATAGAGATCCACCATGCCCTACTGGAAAGTTGGAGGGGGGATGGGGGAAGATATGGAAGAGAGCAGATTGGGGGAGGGGATATTCAGTGGGATCGCTGTTTTGGGGTGGTGGGTAGGGGAAAAATGGGGAGAAATTTTGTAACTCAAAGTCTTGTGGAAATGAATGATGTAAACTAAAAAATAAAATACTTAAATAACCCAATCTTAGAAAAAGAAATTGAAGACGCCATCAATGAACTTCTTTAAAAAAAAAAAAAAGCCCCAAGACCAGATGAATTCACAAGTGAATTTTACCAAATATTTAAAGAACAATTAATTCCAAAAGTATATAAAAATTTGAAAAAATAGGTGAAGAAGGGTGCCTAAACCAGGAAGATCCAAGACAGAGAAAGAAAGTTATAGAACAATTTCCCTAATGAATATTGATGTGAATTTTTTAAAATAAAATCCCAGCAAAGAGATTATAGCAATATATCATAAGGATCATACACTATGACCAGGTGGGATTTACACCAGGAATGCAAGGCTGGTTCAATATTAGGAAAACTATCAGCATAATTGACAATATCAATAACAAAACCAAGAGAAATCATGTGATTATCTCAATAGATGCAGAAAAAGCCTGTGACAAAATGCAAAATCCCTTCTTATTTGAAAAAAACACCAGAGAGCATAGGGATGATAAATAGTTTACCTTAAAATGAAAAGTAATATTTATCTAAAACCATCAGCAAGCATTATTTGTAATGGAAATAAGCTAAAAGCCTTGACAATACAATCAGTGGTGAAGCAAGAGTGTTTATTGTCACCTCTATTATTTAATATTTTACTAGAAATGTTAGCTGTAGCAATAAGAAAAGAAAAATAAATTAGAATAGACAATGAGGAAACAAAATTATCACTCTTTGCAGATAATATGATGTTACATTCAGAAAATCCTAGAGAATCCACCAAAAAAACTACTTGAAATTATTAACAACTTTAGGAAAATGTCAGGATACAAAATAAATCCACATGAATCATCAGCATTTCTATATGCTACCAACAAAATCCAGCAGCAGAGATAGAAAGAGAAATTCCATTTGAAATAACTGTAGACAATATAAAATACTTGTGAGTCTACCTGCCCAGACAAACCCAGGAACTACAGGAACACAACTATAAAACACTTTTCACACAAATAAAGTGAGATCTAAGCAATGGAAAAAATACAAAATGCTTATGGGTAGGCTTAGTAAACATAATAAAAATGACAATTCTACTTAAATTAATCTATTCAGTGCTGTATCTATCAAACTATCAAAAACTATTTTATAGAGCTAGAAAAAATAACAAAATTCATCTAGAAGAACAAAAGCTCAAGGAGGTCGAGGGAATTGATGAAAAAATGACAAAACAAGGTGGTCTGGCTGTATAAGGTCTCAATTATTATAAAGCCCAATTATCAAGACAATCTAGTACTGACTAAGAAACAGAGTGGGAGATCTGTGGAATAGATTAGGTACAAATTACTTTATAGTAAATGACCATGGTAATTTAGTATACCACAAATGCAAAGATCTAGTCTTTTGGAACAAAAACTCATTATTTGACAAAAACTGCTGGGAAAACTGGAAAATAGCATGTCAGAAACTAGGTATAGACCAACATCTCATACTGTATACCAAGATAAGGTCAAAATGGCTATATGATTTACCTATAAAGGGTGAAACCATAAGCAACTTAAGAGAACATAGAAGAGTTTATCTGTCAGATTTATGGATAAGGGAAGCATTTAGGACCCAAGAAGATATAGAAAGCACTACAAAATGTAAAAATATCACTTTGATTATATAAAATTTAAAAGTTTTTGCACAAACAAAACCAATGCAACCAAAATTATAAAGAAAGTATAAAACTGGGGAGCAAGTTTTGCAACAAGTATGACTGATAAAGGCATCATTTCTCAAATATACAGAGAACTGAGTCAAATTTATAATAATATGTCATTCCCCAATTGATAAAATGGTCAAAGGAATCAAAGTTTTCTATAGTCATATGGAAAAATGTTCTAAATCACTATTGATTAGAGAAATGCAAATAAAAACAACTCTGAGGAACCACCCCACAACTATCAGATTGGCTAGCATGACAAGAAAGGAAAATGTTAACTGTTGGAGGGGATGTGGGGCCATAGGCTGAGGTGACTGGGTGACTGGGGTAACAGAGAAGGACCCCCGAATGCCAGGGACCTGGACTGAGACAGGGGTGCAGACTGGATCAAAGAGTGCAGGTCTAGGGTGGGCCCAGGTGCAGACCATGAAAGGCCAGCTGAGAGGATTACTGGGGTGCATCAGGCAATTGTCAGATCTAGTGGGAAGATTCCAGGAGAGTACCACAGGAGGATATACCATGCAAACAGATAATTCTATAAATGGTGATATGAGGATGAAGCAGTAATAGCTAAAGGAATCAGAAACAGTGGCCAGTGAACTGCTCTGGGGCTGGAGTCAGAATGCTTGAGTTCAAATCCCAGCTTGGCTATTTACTATCTATGTGACCTTGGGAAAGGTGGAATCTCAGTTTCTTCTTTTGTAAGAAGAGAGTTGAATTTGATGGCTTCAAAATGCCTTCCTACTCTAAATCAGTGCTCAATGATGCAGCTGGTTTGTGACATGGATAGAGTGCTAGATTTAGAGGAAAGAAGATCGGAGTTCAAATCCTACCTCAGAGACCAGCTAGCTGCCTGACCCTGGCTAAATCATTTAACCTCTGTTTGTCTCATCTCATCTCACCTCATCTGGACAATGGGTACAATACACCTATGCTGCAGGGTCATCATAAGGCTAAACTGAGATAACTTTTAAGTGTTTTATAAATCTTGAACTCCTAACCCTAATTCCACTATTATCCCTAAGTCTCAGGCTCCTCATCTGCTAAATGATGCAATTTAGCATAGACTTCTAAGCTCCCTGCAGCTCTGATAGTTTCTGTTTTAATAAACCAGAGACTCTGAGGGAGATAGGCGGTATGACATAATAGATAGTGAGTTGGCTTTGGGCAAGGAAAACCTGGATTCAAGCCTGATATTCTGCAAGAAGGTAGGAGACAGGATAAAAGAGTTATAGTTACAATGGTAAAATCCAGCATAGGTAACTGGGACAGCCATTTAATTTTTCCCAAGGGTCAAAGAATTGTACTGTCTTCTCTTTAAGACAGCCCTGGCCTATTACACAGTGACAGGTTGTTTGGAAGAGGAATAGTTATGAATCAGTTTCAAAGATCCCTGTCATCTAGTATTAAACCATATCCCTGACCCGGAGTTCAGGAAGGGTAGAGAAAGCTGACTAATAAAGCCTTCTTGGGCAATAGACAGACTAGGCATCCACCCACTAGTGAGGATATGAAGTCTCTGCACTTACTCCAAAATATCTCTCCCACCCACGTGTCAGTAGCAATTGCAATTCCACTATTAGTGATGAATTATTTTGGGATGTCAAAAATCTCCTCTTAATTTTCAAATACTCCTGGGAAAAGGACAAATTTAAAACCTTATTAGCCAATACTTTGTGGGAGATACTCAGCCTGACACAAAGCCCTAAGAGTATGAGACAAGGGATGGGAAGTGGGAGGGAAAGGGGAGGTGGGAGGGAGCCAAGATAGATTTTGCAGACTTCACAGTTTTGCCTAGGGCCACTTCTGCTCACTATGCACTCCATCAATTACCACTCACTTTTGGATGGAAGTCTAATTCTGTTGGTTCCTTCACAATTATAATCAGCCCTGCCCCACCCCATAAGAAAAGCCCTTCTCAGCATCTCTTTGTTTCCTTTTCTCAGTCTCCATTCAATTCAACTGTATAAACATTTATGAAAAGCTTCTTTATGCGAGACCCAGTTCTGGTCAACCAATCAGTCAAAAAGTATTAAAGGCATTAACCTCAAGCCAGGCAATGAAGATAGAGAGACAAAGAGAAAGCCCGGACCACCAAGGAGCTTACATATTCTAGGGACAGACTTGGATGTATTGAAATGGCTACAGAATACATAAGTACAAGTCTTTGGGGGCAGGTCAGGAAAAGAGGCAGGATGGCACAATGGATAGAGCAGGCTTTTGAGCCAGGGAGACAAGGGTTCAAGACCAACCAACTTCAGACATGCACTGGCTATGTGACCCTAGGCAGAGAGGTCAACCTCTCTGGGCTCTGGTTAAACCTCTAGGATTAGAAGCTGCAAAGAAGGTGCCAACGTGCAGTGATGGGAGTTCCCTGCACTAATGGAAGACATATCTAGTCCCTGATTCATTTAGATAGCCTACAAAGACAGCAATGTCACAGCCCCTGTCCTCCAGGAGTTTATAATCCAGTAGGGTGTCTAAATAAATCTGTTACAAAGTAGGGTGTGATAAACCCCAAATGGAGTCATGAAGAGTCAGACGCAACTGACAACAAATGATAATAGTATTAATAGCTAGCATTTAAATCTTGCTATAATAATTAATTATTATAGGGGCGGCTAGGTGGCACAGTGAATAGAGCACTGGCCCTGCAGTCAGGAGGACCTGAGTTCAAATGTGGCCTCAGGCAATTAACACTTACTAGCCATGTGACTTTGGGCAAGTCACTTAACCCCAAATGCCCTGCCCTCCCTCCTCCAAAAGAAAAAAGCAAAATAATAATAATTATTATAATTAACACTCATATTGAACTTCCTATGTGCCAGGCTCTGTGCCAAGCATTTTATGATTATTATCTCATTTGATAACAGATCAATACTACAGGTACTTATTGCCATTTAGAAACTGAGACTCTAAAATGCTGTGCTTTGCTTGTGATCACGCAGCTAGCAAGTGTTGGAAACGAGACTTGAACTCGGGCCCCTCTGACTGCTCACCCAACCCTCTTTACAATATGCTACCTTACTCTACACCTCCTCGTTGGGGAAAGCTTCCTGTCTGTCTTACTCATTCTTCCTCAGGCTTACTCTTTCTTTAATGGTGTTTTGCTGGCCTTGGTTCCCCAAGGGGCTTTGAGCAGAGGGAGGAAGAAAGCAAGCAGAGAGAAAGTCTATACCTTTAGACTGTTGAGCCTAAGAGATCTGAATGGATGCTTTCAGCTCAATTTCTTTTGACTTAGAGCCTACGTCAGGGCTGTCAACAAACAGATGGGCCTTTTTGATGGCAATACAGACAGGCAGGATGGTTCCAAACATGTTGGCTACTGCCATGGGCTCTAGGCCGGTGGGCTAATTGTACCTCAGTGTTGGTTAAGGCAAGCACTAACTACCTCCCTCTCCTCTCCCATGTTAGCAAGACAATCGGATCATCGGCTGTGAGAGTGGTAGAACCAGAATGTCTTCAAGAGGAGGACTTCTAAGCTCAGAGATGCCAAGTGATTTTCTCCAGGCTACCCAACCAGAGAGTCCCTGTTACGTGAGAGGATATGCTAAGTTTGGAGTCAGGAAGACCTGAGTCAGAAGCCTGCCTCTGACACATACTGGCAATGGCCATCTATGTCACCTTGGGCAGGTCATTTCCCCCCTCTACCCTCTCTAAGCCTTAGTTTATGCATCTGTAAAATGGGAATAATAAACCCTTAACACCAACCTCGCAGGGCTTCAATGAGGTTCAAATGAGAAAATGGATAGAGAGAACTTTAATGCCCCAAAAGAAGACTCTGCATTGCATCATGCGGAGGGGGAAGATTTGGAGGAAAGGAGCTGGGTTCAAATCCAACATCTGTGGCTTACTATCTGAGCAACCTTGGGTACAAGTCACTTCTTATAGTAACTGGAGGGTCAGGCCTGAGCATTTGCCTATGACTTTCTTCATTGGCAGAGACAGTAATTACTCAATGCTCAGTGCAAAAATGAGGGGCTGAAGGAGAAGACTTCTGAAATCCCTTTTCTGTTGCAAATTTACGGTTTCAAGCAGTATAAAAAGTCCCCTGCTACTACTGGCCAGTAAAATGCAAGCTCCTGGTGAGCAGGGACTCTTCTCTATATGTCTTTGCATCCCCAGCAGTCTATAAATGCCAGTTACTATGATGACTGTGAAGAAGTGCACAGTGTCGGGCTCAGAGGAGGCCCCTGAAGCAGGGGATTAATAAATGGTGGTTGGATTTGATTGATTTGAATTGCATACATGCTGTATCACACATATGTGCGTGAACACACACACATCCCTGTATTTCATTAGATTACAAGCTTCATGGGGATAGGGACTCTGCCATGTCTCATCTTCACATCTCTAACACTTTGCACGTAGTAGGTACTTTTTTAAATTTTATTAAACTAATTGAATTGAGTTGATAGAATTAAATTGAACTGGATCAGAACAAACTGGATTGAATCTTTGCTCTAGCACAGACTGCCCCGAACAGTAAACCAGCATCTCCTGACCGATCCAAAAGTCCACCTGACCCGTCTCTGTGGTTTTTGCTGCCACCAGAGCCAGGTTTCCACAATTCTCAAGAATTCCTAAACGTGAGGGTTGGAAGGGTAGACGTGGCCAATGAGAGGCGTCTGGCCAACAGCCACTCCATCGCTGCTGACTTTCACTCTCGGGCCTTCTTTTTCTTCAACCCTCAGTTTTACATGAATCATAAAAATTCAGGGAAATAGCAGTAACTCTTCCCCCAAAGGTTGGGACCCAAACTCTGGCTCTGGCCCCAGTAACTTCTCCCCCATTGCCATACCCATTCTGGGTAGCCCTTTCACCCTTCGTTCTGCATCTATACTCCCTCCCCTGCCCTCTCCTCCTTCCACTCCTCCCTAAGACAAGGTCAGGGCCCTCCCCTTGACAATCTGAGAGATCCAGAGTTAAGGAAGGCTTAATTTCAATTCACCCCCTAAACTCTTTCTCCTCCACATCAACTGCCTTGACAGTTCCAAGAAAACAGCCTTGTGGAAAACGTTTTCTACTTTGGGCAAAATTATCCACACTCCTCAGCTTCAAAGTGAATTTTATGACAGGCAGGCCTGATGATGGAAACTTTGTGAGGTTAACGCTGGCATCCCCACTGCTTGAGAAAAATGCATCAGACAAGTCCATTGTTGACGCCCTTCTCCAAACTCTTCAGGCCAATTACAGGTGTCCATCTCATGGATGTTTTCAAGGGAAGGGCTAGCCTCTTCCTCTTCTGTCCAGATTTCTAAAAGAGCTTGACCTAAACCTTGGCAACTTCCAAACAAATTGCAGCTGACCTTAGTGTGTATGGGGTGTGTAGGGTGTTCCAGAAGGATTAGCAGCTCTGCTGTGAGCACTTGCCAGACCCTTTCCAGGACTGTTCATCCACCTTTGGTGTCCATCTTGCACCCAATTCTCACCTATGTCTCCAAGAAGTTATAGCATGCGCAGTGCCCACACCCCAGTAAAACTGTCTGGGGGCGATGGGTTAAACTAGGACGAGGGTAACAGACAAAGCGAGTTGGGGGTATATACCCCAAGCATGTGAAGACTTCCCCCCGGCAGAATGGACAGAGGAGAACAATTTGGTCCAAGGGCCATGAAGGCGGCTGAAGCAGGCACTGTGGAGTGCTTAGAGCTGCATCTGACCATCGAAGACTCCAAGGTCGTCCACGGCATTCCGGGCCATCCCATCACCAGTCATTTGGACTTTTGCCCTGTCGCTGGACTTCGATGACTCTGGAAGAGGGAGTGAGGCTGATGGCTCTGTGCAGCTCTGCCTCACAGATCCAATTCACCCATGAGTCAACACAACAAAAATGAAGGACAAACAACAGCTGGTCTTAGTCTCTAAGGGTCCCCATTTTCCAGGGCCCTCTTAGAAAGCTGCCGTTTTCTATTCTGAATGGGAGCCACTCTTGTCCATCCATTAACCCTAATTCAGTTACCTTTCCTCCATCTCCTTTTTGCTTCTTAACACCTCTGGCCCACTTTGAGCACAACCTGATGGGAGAGGAAAGAGCATCATTAAGATTCATTCCTATCCCTTAGACGTTGTTGAGCCAGCAGCGAGTCCGAAGAGAACACCTGCTGCTTCGATTGTTTCCAAAATGATCTGGCGGAGATTATTCGTATTTGCACATTTTCAGAAGTCAGGTACAGGATGGTGGAGAGCTGGTTTAATAGACTGCACTCGCATAGCCGATCTGATAACTGTGGAGATAAGAATAACGGTGGCACCAATCACAGCACAGCTCGGGAGCTTAAATGAGACACTATGATCCACATGCTTTGCAAACTTTAAAGAAATCTGTAAATATCAGTTATTGTTAATACTCTGAAGTAGTCCTCAGGTTGAATGTGCCCCCTGGGGAAGTCTGACTCATTCAACTCACAAAAGAATAGCAGCAACACACATTTATTTCTGTGGCTTGCAAAGCATTCTCCTTACAATCACCCTTTGAGGTGGGCAGTACAAAGGTCATTGGCCCTGTTTTACAGATGAGGAAACAAGCTTGAGCAGCAGCCCAGAGTCACATAGCTAATGTCCAAGGCATGATTCGAACCCAAGTGCTATGATTCCAAGACCGGTGCCCAATAAATAACACCACATTAATAACTGGATTGGAAATTCATTTTTGTTTATCGGTATCTTTCAAGGTGTATTCAGTTCCACTCACCTTGTCAGGGTATTACAGCTAGGAACTGACAGTTTTAAGCAACTTGAATGGGAAGAAACAGTGTAATAGCTGCCCTTCTCCACCTACCACCTAATTATTCTCCAAATATTTCCCAAAAAAAGTTAGAGATTAAAAGGGAAGGAGAGATTTTTTTGTCATGAAAAGAACAGGACCTCCTCAAGTCATACATTTAGGGACCTTATCTCATCTGGTCCAATCCCCTGCTTTTACAGATGAGGAACAGGGTGGGTCCATATAAACGCCTTTTCCAATCTCATAAACATAGTCAAGAACAGAGCTGGCCTTGGAACCGAAGCCTCTGATCCCACATCCGGTACTTTCCAGTCTCCCATGTTGTCTCACCAGACCAGTGCCCAAAGGAGGGAGCTTTCTACTGGGAACAGAGTTTGACCTTTTCCACTCACGGGTGACTCTATGGGCAGAGCCAGAATGCTATTTAGCCCTTGCAGGAAGTGCTGAGCTGCATCCTTGTGGGTGAGCAGGAAGATCTTTAACTAGAAGCACCAGGAGGGGCGGGCAGGGCTTCAGCTGGTCCTCTGGAGCGAGTGCTGCTGACCTTTCAGGGGCTTTTCCTTTTGGCCGGTGACAAGAACATCTCGGTGCTGCTTCCACCTTTCTTCTCTCTGCCCTTAGATTGTAAGCTACTTGAGGACAGGGACTGTCTTGTGCCTCTTTTATGTCCCCAGCACTTAGCCCAGTGCCTGGCACATAGTGGGAGCTCAGTAGATGCTTCTTGATTGATTATTGTTCCTTCCTAACAGCCTTGAGGTAGCAGTTGATTCCTGAGGCCCTGCTCTGACCTAGTCTTTTCTTACATTCCTCCCTTTGACCTTCTCTTTTTCCTATGGTTGAACAGAGACACGATTTGTCTCTTCTTGGGCACCCCCTCTTTCCCTTCCCTCTGACGGAGTTGGAGAATCCAAGTACATCATGTTTAGGGGAGCCATCTTGGGCCTAGGACAGGTATTAATAGACATTTTTGCTCTGTTTGCACAATCATTAGTGAACTAAAATCCCCCCTAAAAGACCACATGCTTAGCCACTTAAATTATATTAAATTTGTGTGTCTATCTCTGTCTCAGTAATTTCCTTTATAACACATTTGTTGACTCTTTCTCCACCAAAGGTGGGCATTGATTCTGTGGGTGGCCCAAGACCCCTTCACAAATACTGGTGTAGCAGGCTCTGGGACCACTGGCAGGAGCTGGGATTTGTCCCTTTGATAGCAGTTTCATTCATAGACTTTGCGTTTTCTTTGGCACCAGGTGCTGAGCATATATGTTGGTGTTGGCTGTCTGTCATCGGAGATTTATAGGCCAACAGAGCCGGAGACACCAAACACAGAGGGGGACAGTCACAGAGTGACCCTCCACGAGTTGACCTCCCGATGGGGTCCTGCCATTGCAAGGACACTTGAAAGAGACCACACGACCACGGCTCCAGAGGGTGACGTAGGAGCCCTGGGAGGCAGAGTGCTGCTTTGTGTGGTTTAAGGGTTTGGAAGGCAGCCAAGCTATGATGAGCCCATTAGCAGCATGAAAGGAAAGGCAGTGGGTGTACTTGAGTGTCCCAGGTGTGCCTTCACATGTAATGGAAGGTGAGTAATTGAGTCAATGCAGGTGACTCCAAAGACTACAGGCCTCAGCTCCAGATATCCCTGTGGGAAGTACCTAATAGGTGCGATTGAAAGGGTGGGGACACAAAGACCGTTAGCCCTTGGCACTTGGGGCTGTCCATGGAACTCCTTCCTCGAATGGGTCCCCTACCAAGCCGGGTGGCACGCACACACACCAACTACCAGTAGGCTGCGAACAGTGATGAAGGGCTTTTGTCTAGTATGCTTTATCTGACTCATGGGCACCTGAGATTACTGTTTCAGGAGGAGATTGTTGGCAGGGATGAGGGGAGGGCCCTGACCCCTCTGACAAAAGAAACCTTAGCTTTCTAGCTAGCACAACCTTCTCATTTTCCAGGTAGTAAACCGAGGCCCAGAAAGGGCCCTTTGCCTCCCAGCATCCAAACTGACAAGGCATTGTCTACAGGACAGGTTTTATTTAACCCAACAAGAAAATACAACCCAGAAGGGGCTGAAATCTGAGCCCCCTTGAGAATCATGAAATGTCTCCTTCCATTTCCAGAGGACACCAGGCACTGCTGCCTGACTCTAGATCTTTTTGCCATATAAGTCACAGTACCAATGAAGGAATATGTCTTCAATGCACATGGTTGTGGTCTATGCCAACACTCTCACACCCCACCAATGATGTGGTCAGAGCACTGGGTGGGGGGGGCCTCTCTACCTCTTCTCCCATCTCCTCTCACTGAGGGCCCAAATCTCCTTTCTCAGCATCACCATGAGCCCATCTCTACTTGGCACTGAGCTCCAAGTCTATGTAGCTTACTACAGAAGCAGCATGAACCTGCCACACTCTTCGCAAAGCCCAACAGCGCTGTGTCTCCACAGATCTCATCTGTCTCTTTCCCCTCCTTTGGGACTCCCCAGGACCTTCAGGTGGGTTCTGCCTCAGAAGCACTCTCCTCTCTTTGACCGTCTTCTTCAGTCCCTGTGACACAGTAAGTCTGAACTCTCTTCAGTGTGGGTCAGTTCAGTGACCCACATTGTGGCTGACCTCTGGGGACACAGACTGGGGCATGCCTGCTACGAAACTAGACAGCTCAGCCCTCATTCAGATCCAAGCTCCTTATGAAGTCAGAAGGAACCCAAAATTAACTGCAGCACTGCCATTCCAGGCCAGCCCTGGATTGTGCAGAGAGAATCCGAGCTGTTTCCAGGTTAATCATTGTTGCTGCCTTCCCACCTCTCCTCACCTGGCCTGGCACAAAGTTTCCCTCCTCAAGGTAAAAATAATCTCTCTCTAAGGGGAGTCTGTGCATATCAGGCAGGAGTCCCGAACTTGGCCAGCAGAATAAAGATGTTTATTTGCAGGTCGTCTGCCTTTAAAGGAAATCATTCTTGCAAGCATTCACCTGAGAAGCTTCATATTCACTGGGTCCCTCTGAATGGAAACTGGAAAAATAGCCTACAAATCGATCCAGGTGTTTATCTGTGAGCCAAATCAGACAGCATCAAGAATCAGCTGAGAAGCGAATGTTTCCTTGAAAGAATTTGATACAGGGTCACAGTGGTTAGTGTGACTACAAGATCTGGGCTCAAATCCTGTCTCAAATGCTTACTAGATGTGTGACCCTGGGTAAGACACGTCACTTCTGTCTGCCTCAATTTCTTCATCTATCAAATTAGAGTGTTGAACTAGACCCTCCAACCCTAAGTCCACTCTAAAGGATGGGGAAGGTGCCCACCAAACTAAACCGAATTTAGATCCAATGACCCATCAAGGCATGGAGTTGACCCTGGTACTTTGAAGGCTTTGCCAGCAGAGCAGAGTTTGAAAGGATGGTCCTACTAAACCCAATCAAGCTGATAGCTCTGCTAAAGCCCTTGAGTCTGCCAGCAGCTGCTGAATGAAGCTTTGGAAGGGGCTTTAAGTAAGGTCTGGTCATGGTTGCCTATCTATCTATGAAGCTGGAGGCAAAAGCCTTTGCATGGGCCTCCCTGCCCAAGGTGTCTCTACTCCAATCCATCCTCCACATGGCTGTCAGCTGAGATTCCTGATGCACAGATGTGACCAAGCCTCCCCTCTCCACAAGCTCCAGGAAAGACCTCCACCCTCACTCCAGAGCCCTCCGCACTCTAGCTCCCATTTATCTGTCCAGTCTGATTTCACACCGCTCCCCGTCCTTGTTCTACATTCCAGCCATATTGACCCACCAGCTACTTCCCATACATCCCACTCCAGCTCCCACCTCCAAGCCTTTCCTGATTCCATTGGGTGTTAGCGTGTTCTCTCTCAGAATTATGTTGCATTCCTCTGTATATAATTTTGTTAACTCACTTATGAGCACATTGAATCTCCCTCACCAGAGGGGAAGCTTCTGGAGAACAGGGACTGTTTACTTTGGTCTTTCTATCCTAATGCACCTCAGTGACTGGTAATCTTGGGGGAGAAAGAGAAGCCAAAAAAGAGGAGGTAAGTCTGAAGGAGGAAAGTCCAGGTTTGCGATTTCATCTATGTTGGAAGAACAGTGGAGAACCTCCCCTCCATAAATGCAGATAAGCCACCCATCAAAATGTTATAACTTTTGAGGGTTACCTGAGGTCATGTGACTTACTCATGGTCACAAAACTAGTTTGTTTTAGAGGCAAAACTTGAACCCAGACCTTTCTCATTCTAAGGCCAGCTCTCTTCACTAGACTAGGCTTATTCTTCTATGCACCCAAGAATCAGTGAGCCAATCAACATTTGTTAAGACCTACTAGGATCCGGCACTGTGCTAAGCCATTGAGAATGTTTGTCTAATTGAATTGCCCAAGGGCACACCTACCTGTGTTCAGAGGTCAATCACAACAGGACTGTCTTCTGAAGCCCAAAGGTCAGAGCCTTGCAGAATGCTAGTTTGTCTCTGAGCCACGATGAGGCTCCATAGAAGGCCCTTCTTGGGGTCTCAGTCTTTCACTGAGAAGACCATCATCTCTGTACCCATTTTCAAATCCCCAGCATCCTTTTCTGTAGCACCTCAAGGAGAAGCAGAGGCTGGGTCTCAGGCCTCCTTTCAGTTTTCAAAGGAGCCTAGATTGTGAGCTCCCTGAGGGCAGGGACTGTCTTTTGCCTTTCTTTGTACCCTCAGAGCTGGCACAATGCTTATTGACTGAGGGAGCTCAGGTTTCTAGTCTCTAAGTGAACTTCCTTTCTCTCTAGCACAAGTCAGCCTCCAACCCAACCCTAACTGAGGTCTCCATTTGAACAAAAGCAAGATGGGATCCCTTCCCGAGGATACAGAATTGGTCTCAGCTGCCATGACTTAATGGTGTTAGTTTAATTAAAAAAACTACAACCCCAGCAAGTCCCAAGCCCGTTCCCAGAGCAGCCAAGCTGGCTGCTAATACTTTCTGTTGAATAAATGCTTTCTCTGGTACTTGAGGGACTTCCCGCTGCTGCCCATAAAGGAGATTATTAGATCCTTGGTACTTAGGGACTCCCTGGTACCCGGAAGAGGTCACTGGAAATATGGGCTGTCATGGGGGCTTAGTTCTTTATCAGTGAGGTTTGGGTTCTTTAAGATAGGCAAAGAACCTTTGACACAGGGCATCACATTTGCCCTGTGCCATAGGCAGGGAGACATGGTGATCAGAGAGGTTGTGACTTACCTAGTAATGGTGAAATCATGATTAAAACCCAGGTGCATAAGTCATAGGCTCACAGTTTAGAGGTGGAAGTGAGCTTGGGTCACTGAGTCCATCCCTCTCGCTTTACAGAGGAGGAGCCTAAGGATCGATGAGAGCAAGGACTTGTTCAAAGTCACAGAGAGAAGCATCAAAGATAGAATTGGAGCCCAGATACTCCAACACCAGTGTCAGCTCTCTTCCCACTTTACCATAGTCTTAGATGATTACCTGGGGCACTAAGAGGGTAAGTGACTTACCCCAGGTCATACAAGCATATGTCAGGGGCAGAACTTGAATTCAGGTCTTCCTGACCAGAAGCCCAGTGGTCAGTCCACTATGCCACACTGCCCTCCTCTTTGTATAGCTACAACCTAAGATAACACCTTCTCTTCCCCCATTTTTAAAGTATTTGTTTTGACGATATACTTTTGAGATGTCCAACTTTACACACTAGAAATTGCAGGTTGTCTTGTATCCAGAGCCCACTAGTTCTGCACATACGCAGATACTGACAGATACCATAGGGAAGCAATCTCATCCAAACCATCACACCAGCAGTTTTGTGGCAATAAGTGGCATAATTTTCTTGTCAGCCATGAAAATAGATGCAGATAGCACTGAGATAGATGGAGACAATACTGAGAGTCACAAAGCAATGATGAAATAAATGTCTTGATTTAATAATATGGAAGAGAAGAGTGTTGCCTATAAAGTGTGATTTTAATGTTCTGATGTTTGAAAAATACTTTAAAAAGCAAATCTTCATGTACAGATATTAATTTCTAAGGAACTACAACCATGTTGGCAAAAGAAAGTTAATTTTAAAATAGAAAAATTAACAAAAAACTGATGGTTGTGACTTATGTAGGAATCACATACAAGCACAGGAAAATTCAGTTAGATGGGATCATCTATTGGTCTTGGTCTGGTAGATATGTTTACATGTGTACACATACGTATACACATATGTGATATTTGCCAACATATGTAATGAGTGTATGTAATGTTAATGGAATAGGAAGATCTTCCCTGCCCATGTATAGGCCTATGTGACACATGTATTCATTCACGTATGTCTTACTGCTTTGAGCTCCAGCCCAGCTGTGATATATCCTGAGTCACATGGAGTCCCCTGGGGGAGGAACTTGCCTAAAGAGGAGCTTGTTGGGGGGAGGCTTGCTTACAGGGAGGCTTTCACACCTTTTGGTACTGAGCTATTTAGGCACTGAGTCACTAGGGTAGTGATGCCATCTGGCTCTGAGCCGTTAGCCAAAAGTGTGTGTGTGTGTGTGTGTGTGTGTGTGTGTGAGTGTGTGTTCTTAGGTGAAATTGTGCTTTGGGGGTTCTCTTATGAGAAGGACCTTTTGATTCCCTGGACAGGACTCCGAGGAGCCATTTGTTAAGAGCATCCTGACCACTCAAACTTTTGCGCTCTCTCAATCAGGTGGTGTATGGAGGTGGTTGCATTACTTTGTTCGGACAGTAGGAGCCCTGTCTGTTGAATCTCTGTGCTAATTTCTGCTTGTATTTCCTGTTTACCTGTAATTAAAGTAAGATTGTTTGACCCCTTTAAAAGTTGTCTTCCCTTTAGCAAAGCAGATCAAAGAACTGGTGCTAGCGGGCCATCCTGGGTGTCCTAGGGTGCTTGCTAATACAGCCCACTATTACATTTTTCATTCATAATATATATAGTAACATCTCATTAATTTGTATCCCATTAATTCAGAATTTGCAATTATTCATAGCAGCCCAGGACTAGTATGTCTTTATAATTTTGTTGTCCAGTCATTTCAGTCGTGCTCTACTTTTTGTGACCCCATTTGGGGTTTTCTTGGCAAAAATACTGGAGGAGTTTGCCATTTCCTTCCCCAGCTTATTTTACAGATGAAGAAACTTAAGCAAACAGGGTGAAGTGACTTGCCCCGGGTCACACAGCTAGGAAGTATCTGAGGCCAGATTTGAACTCAGGAAAACAAGTCTTCCTGACTTCAGGCCCAGTACTCTATCCAATGTACCACCATGTCTTTATGATATCTAAACCAAAAAGGGTTGATGGTATAAACAAAACAAAAATGAGAATAAAGAAAACAAATTTCAAACACTTCAGAAGCATCATTTAACATAGAAACAATAAAGCCACAGTGTAAGATGGAACTGACGAGGCTGGTTAGTTGATAAATTCATTATAAGCCATATTTATCAATTTACGAAAGTCGGGCTTGATGACTTTGTTTACCAAGAACCACAAAATAACAAAATTGCTTTCTCTGAAAAATACTAACACCATCTTTTTCGTAAATTTGGGCCGTGTTACCTCTGTTCTTCTGAACTTGTGAGATCATGTGGTAAGAGGGAGCACAGAACATTAGAGAAGGGCTCTGGATTTGGAGTAAGAGGGCCTGAGTTAGAATCCTGTGACACCTGGGAACTCTCGCGTTCTTGCTTCCCGTCTGTAAGATCAGGGATTATATTCTATCCTCTCCAAGGGCCAATGCAGCTTAAAATCCACGATCCTATGCTAATGTAGTACTCCTTATTAGACGTCCTACTGATAACAAAATGAAGAGACTAGAACGTGTGCTGGATTTAGAGGCAGAGAACCCGCGTTCAAATCCAAGATCTAGCTGGCTACCTAAAAAGAGCACTGGTTTTGGAGTCAGCTGACCTGGGTTCAAATCCTCTTTTGGACAATTTACTAACTGTATGACCTTGGTCAAGTTAAACTTTCTGGGCCTCAGTTCTTCATCTATAAAATGAGGGACTTGACCTAGATGGCCTTTTAGCTCTAAACCAACGAATCATAGCTTAAGAAGCCCTGCAAGAGTCATGAGTGGAAAAAGTTTAAGAAGAACAGTATTCTGCCCCACTACCACCATCCAAGATCCAGCCATAGGACCTGGGGCTGGAGTTGGTCAGTTATTCACAGAGCAAGCATTTGTTAAGTGTTTAGTATTTGCTTTAAGTGTTTGAAAAATGAAGAAAGATAAAAATGCAGGCTCTGTCCTCAAGGAGCTCATATTCTCATAGAAGTGAAAATATGCAAATATTTAATACATGCAAAATAGGTAGATTGATAGATGGATGGATGGATGGATAGACAGACAGACAGACAGAGACAGGCAGGCAGATAGATAGATAGATAGATAGATAGATAGATAGATAGATAGATAGATAGATAGATAGA
>NW_027186352.1:20670564-20674164 GCF_028583685.1 Petaurus breviceps papuanus
AGATAGATAGATAGATAGATAGATAGATAGATAGATAGATAGATAGACAGATAGATAGATAGATAGACAGACAGACAGACAGACAGATAGACAGACAGACAGATAGGCAGGCAGAGAGAGCAGAGCATTCTAGGGATGGCAGAGAGGACCACATACATACATTTTTCTGCTTTTATGTTATGAAAGGTTGAGTGTGGAGCCATGGGGACCATAGTTCACAGTCACAGATTAAGTTTGTCCTTATCCTATGGACACATCTCAGTCACTGTCATTATAAGGAAAGAGTAGTGGGTGAAAAAGAAGATAAAACATCAGAACAATAACTGTCACTTCTTAAATTGCTTCTTTTTCTCCCTGAGCCAAGGTCCCTCCATACAAAGAAACAGTATTGCCGGTTCACAGGATCTCCTGTGCCCTTCTAAGGAAAAGAACATGACAAGCGGCTCATTTAAAAGTTATCCCTGCTCCAACCTCGAGCAGAGCACATTTCCTGGGACGTCCCATTTTAAGACTTGTGATCACTTTGGTTTGAAGCATCTGCTCTCAAAAATGCCCAAGTGCATTATATTTCTCGCTTCAAACCACGAGGACATTAGGTTATTAGAGGACATTGTTCTCTCTAAAATAGTCCCCACGTGTTGTTGGGTTTTTCCCTCTTCCTGTGATTAATAGCTTTGGGCGCCTGAGGCAGCCAGCAGTAAGGTAGGGCGTTAAACCATCTTGGCTGGTGAGTAGCTTTTGCAAGGAAGCACAGTGTGGGGAAGGCAGGAGGTTGCCCTCAGTTCAGAAATGATGCATAACAGTGAGTGAACTATGCCTTATGGGATGGACCCAAAGGCAGAGACTCCATCCTTAGCCAACTCGCCCTTATCAGAGTGAGAGAGAAGCTGTGGGTGATTCATGATACCAGAAATAAAAAATGAGATTTGAAAGATGAGGGTTATTGAAAACTATTCACTTCACTACATCGATAGCTTTAAAAAAATATTGGACTTGTGCTAGGCAGTAACAATGAGAAATGTCTAGATGGGTTTATTTCCTTAAGCTTATTCGATGTGTACATTATAGAGGGTCATTAATAAGCATCTCAGAGATGGAGAAGCATGATGATAGGTTGGGGGGGCCTCACAAATGATGCCAATATCATTATTAAACAATCTGCAGCTCTATCACTCACTGCCAAATTATGGCAATGGAATTGCTAAAAAGTTCAATGTAGAAAGAAAGCAAAAGGTGAACAAAAAGCTGCATTGCCTTCAGGTATTTCCCACTCCTGTCCTTACAATCAGCTAGTCAGTCAACAAATGCTTATCCAGCTTTTACTATGTTCCAGGCACTGAGCTGAGCTGGGCATATAAAGAAAGGGAAAAACAGTCCTTGCCTTCAAGTTGATATAGATCATGAGAGAGACAGCCCATAGAAGGCAGAGATGTTCTTGCCTTTTCTTTCAACAATGTCCTGAGAAAGAAGGAAGAATAATAAGATGACCTCCGTAGTTTCTCAAATCTAATGACAAAAATCACACAATCTCAGAATTGGAAGGAGCCTTAGAGATCATCTAATATCCCTTCAATATACAGACAAGGGGTCTCCCAGTCTCCATTGTTACAGACCTGCAAAGAGAGGCTTCACAGAATGAGGAGACCAGGACCTTAGAGGGCATAACATCTAACCAAGAACTGAAAAGGAATCCCTCTTTGCAACATAGCAGTCAAATGGGCATCCAGCCTCTGTCTGAAGACCTCCAATGAAAAGGATCAAAAGTTCACAGTATCACAGGTATAGAGCTGGAAGGGACCTTGGACACCATCCGAACCATTGTGCTCATTTCACAGGTATGGAAACTGAGGCCCAAGAAAATGGGAGTGACTTGTCCAAGTTCACCTAGGCAAAAAGTGTCAAAAGTGTCCTCTCAGCCAGTGCGTTTTCCACTATCTCCACTCTGCTTTTAGAAGGCTCCACTCAACAGGAAATTTTAAAACAGCCAAGTGCTCAAAAGCCCCCCATGAAGTGCACCCTCTCACTTCCCACAGCAAAGCATCTCTCATCATTTACTTTCATCTCCACTAGTTCCTAGTCTCCTTTAAAAAAGGACGTTGATTGGAGACAGGAACATGGTATCATAATAGTAACTGATAATTATAATAATACTGGCATTTACATGGAGCTTTAAGGTTTGCAAAGCTCTTTACCAATCTCGTTTTAATCTCATAACAGCCTTGGAAGGTAGGTACTATTATCTGCTGTTCTTTTTGTTCGTTCATTTCAGTCGTGTCCTACTTTTTGTTGACCCCATTTGGGATTTTCTTGGCAGAAATACCAGAGGGGTTTGCCATTTCCTTTTCCAGTTTATTTTACAGATGAGGAAACTGAGACAAACAGGGTGAAATTACTTGCCCAGGGTCACACAACTAGTGTTTGAGACTGAATTTGAACTGAAGAAGATTAGTCTTCCTGACTTCAGGCCCAGAACCCTATCCAATCTACCACCATGTCTTTATAATATCTAAACAAAAAAGTTAATAGCGTAAACAAAACAAAAATGAGAATAAAGAAAACAGATTTCAAACACTTTAGAAGCATCATTTAATATAGAAACAATAAAACCACAGTGCAAGAAAGAACTGTTCCGGCTGGTTAGCTGATAAGTTCATTTACAGAGGAAGAAAGTGAGGATAAAGGAAGCTAATTGAATTGCCCAGGGTCATATAACTAGTAAATATCTGAGGCCTGCTTTGACCTCAGGCCTTGCAGACTTCGGGCCCAGTTCTCTATCCATAGTGCACCTCACTGGTATAGTGAATAAAGTTCCAGATTTGGAGTCAAGAAGGCCAGCACAAATATCTCCTTAGACACTTACTAGCTGTGTGACTCTGGGCCTTGGTTTCTTCTTCTGTAATATGAGGCAGTTGAACTTGAGGACCTCTAAGGTCCCTTTCAAACCCAAGTCTATGGTCCTATGCCACACCCTCTAGGACTATTCCCTTAACTCCCACTCATACTGACCATGTAGATCTCCAAAGAGTGGCTTACCATGACCCCCAGAGTTCTGAAGGTAAATCAGAGCTCCCACTAACAATCAGTCATCATTTATTAACCCTTTAGCAAAGGTAACAAAGAAAAAAATCACAAGAACATAGTAAGAAAGTTTCCCCCAAAAGTCTGAAACTCACTCTCCCATGAAGACAGTACAGAGTCCGTGTGTAGAGTAAGCACAAAGGATGTACAAAGATAATGAGGTAAACAGGCACAGAACACATGTGGCACAGGGCTAACATAATTCATCATTTCCACCACTTTTTTCTCCCTTTGTAGAGAACTTTCCCCTTAGGGAAGTCCCCTTAAGTGAAGCTACCTGGGGGGGCTCTGGGGTCAACGCCTTTGTAGACTCCATAGGTGACACTTCCCTCTGCCATTAAGGTCACATTCTCAGGAGAGTCACACCCAGATATATTATTGCCTATTGGTCTCTTCTCTCTTATTTCAGCTGCTCCTACTGGCCTAGTCACTCTAATGATATAACCAATTGGAGATGGGGGGAACTATGTGTGCACACTCGTGTGTGTGTGTGTGTGTGTGTGTGTGTGTGTGTGTGTGTGT
>NW_027186352.1:20674174-20697002 GCF_028583685.1 Petaurus breviceps papuanus
GTGTGTGTGTGTGTGTGTGTGTGTGTGTGTGTGTGTGTGTGTAAGGGGAATGACTCTGACCCTTTAATGGGGATCCTCTGAACTGGCATTCTTCTGCCACTTAACTGGCCAACTCTAAGCTAGCTCAATGTTTTTATGAAGTCTGAGAAGTAAAACTTGATCTTTTCAACCAGTCACAAGATGTTTCCTTTGTGGTTTTCATCCAGTGACCAAAGTCCTGTGATCCTCTCCAATTAATTAAGGACCATTACTTAATTTACTCTCTTAATGGACTGATCAAATCAAGTGTCAAAATCTTCTGTAATTACATTCATTGGGGGAGGGACAAAGCTCCCCCCTTACACTCTGACTGTCCGATGAGCATCCAGAGGAGGGCAAACAGAGGGTGATGGGAGTTGAGGTCATGAATATTCAGCCTGGACAGGAGGACTTGCACAGGGGCTGTAACAGGTATTTTCAAGAATCTCAGACTGTCATGTAGAAGAAGGATTCATCATGTTCTGCCTTGTCCCAGAGAGCAGAGCTAGAAATATCGGGTAAAAGTTGCAAAGACGGAGATGTTGGCTTGACGTAATTAAAACTTGCTAACAATTAGGGCTGCCCAAAAGTACAGCAGGTGCCTCAAGAGATAATGATGAAAACTTTCGCTCCAGACCTGGGATCCAAAGGAGCTGTGCTGTAGAAGGGAGTATGGGCTGGACCAAACATCCTCTAAGGTCCCCCTCAAAGCTGAGACTCTAATTTTAAAATCATGTCATTACAATTCAGGGCAACTAGGTGGTACTGGACCTGGAGTCAAGATCAGAGTTCAAATCCAACCTCAGATACTTCCTAGCTGTGTGACCCTGGGCAAGTCACTTAACCCCATTTGCCTTAGCTCCTCCTCTACAAAACAGAGGCCAACTGGAGAAGGAAATGACAAACCACTCCAGCGTCTTTGCCAAGAAAACCCTGTGCACAAGTGCATGAGGTCACAAAGAGTTGAACACAACTGAACAATTGAACAACAATTACAATTCATCGTCTCCCAACCCTGAGCTATCATACATAACATTGCCTCGCCAGAGAAACCTATCTCAGTCCTTCCTTATAAACCGTGGTTTTTTAACCTTTGAAATGCTACTCAACATAGAAGGAAATAAGCAGAACGAGGCAAACAATATATACAATGGCTAAGTAAAAAAAAAAATAAAAAGTGTAAGCGTCATAACCAATCATGGTTCCAAGTCAAATCAAGTAAGCAGGTATATGTTACAACGTACCAGGCATTATGTTAGCACTGGACACGCAAACAGAGGCAGAATGAAATCGTTCCTGCCCCCCAAGGAGCTTACGTTCTAATGGGGGAAACAACACGTTAAAGGTAGCTGAAAAACAGGAGGAAGGAAATGGTAGAGACAGTCCAGAGAGTAAGAAGCAGAGCCTAGAGAGGAAGAAGACACAGATGACCTGGTCCATTTCCCAAAAATAAAGGTTCTGGGAGGAACCAGCCAATCAGAGGAAGGGGATACAGTGGCAGGGTGTAGAAATCCAGGAGTGGTGTGAACTTCTAGGGTGAGGAGGCTTCTGGAGCACAGGAGAGAAAGTCCTGAAAGTCAATAATGGAACCTTGAGAGGAATAAAGACTATAGACGATAAAACATCCCTCCCTCTGCCTGGGCTCGAAGGGAGGGCTACAGACAGCAGAATTATGTCCATTGGTTTTGCTTAAACATTTTCCACTGTTATAAGAGAGGATTTAGTTGGGGGGGGGAGAAAGGGTGCATATCTGGAAATGATTGTGATACTGCTACGTTTCATATAAGAAACCATCTTCCCACTTTTTGTACTTTCACTGGCTGTCCCCCATACCTAGAATGTTTTTCCTCCTTTTCTCTGCATCCTGGCTTCCCTTGGTTCATTCAAATGTCAGCTAAAAACCCATATTCTATGAGAAACCTAGGTGATGGAGTCTTTGGGGAAGGAGCCAAGATGGTGGAGTAGAAGCAGGAAATACTGTGAGCTCCTGCCACAACCACCTCCAATACCTGTAAAATGTGACTGAACAAACTTTAGAGCTATAGAACCCACAAAGTGACAGAGAGAAACAAATCTCCCGCTGAAGCCAGCCTGGCAGGCCAGCAGGAAGGGCCGATTGCACTGGGCTGGGAGCTGAGCACAGTCCTGCATGAGCCCCATGGTTCCGGCCCCAGGGTGGCCCTGATCAGCAGTGGCCAGAGCAGACTTCAGGAGAGTGAATCACCAGCAGCTGTGGCACTTTCCAGACTTCTCAATCCATAAACTCCAAAGACAAAGTAAAAGGTCAGTGGGGAACTCTGTTGGAAGAGGGGCATGGAAAAGTACAGTCCAGCCCCTGCCCCCAGGGTGAGAAGTGGCAGAGGTGTGGCAACTGCAGTTGCTATCACATGGCTGCCTCCAGAGTTCCTGGACTGCAGATAATAGGGGTACCAAGCTACTATTCAGAGGGTAATCACTCTTGTTTTAACCTGCTTGGATCTGAATTGTGGTTTTGGGTGGCAATCACGAGGTGTGTGACCAGTGAGCCAGAGCCCGTGGGGGCAGTAGAGAGGGTGCCCTCCTAATAGCTCCAGGCAGCTGCAAAAACCCCAGCAATTATGGCCAAACCTCTCTCCACTCTGGAAGCAGAGTTCTACCATGGCAAAGAGCACAAAAGTCAAGTAATTGACTGGCAAGATGAGCAAGCAGAGGAAACACAATCAGACCATAGATTCCTTTTTTGGGGACAAAACGGATCAAAGCATGGAATGAGGGGCAGCTAGGTGGCACAATAAGTAAAGCACCGGCCCTGGAGTCAAGAGGACCTGAGTTCGGTTCCGGCCTCAGACACTTAACACCCACACACACAAAAAAAAACTAGCCATGTAACCTTGGGCAAGTTACTTAACCCCAATTGCCCTCCAAAAGGCAAAAAGAAAAGCATGGAATGAGAGGAAGACAATGAAGTCAGAACTCCTGCATCAAAAGCTTCCAAGAAATATATGAATTGGTTACAGGCCATGGAGGAGCTCAAGAAGGATTTTGAAAATCAAGTAAGAGAAGTAGAGGAAAAATTGGGAAGAGAAATGAAAACAATGCAAGAAAATCATAAAAAGTGAGTTAACAGCCTGCTAAAGGAGGCCCAAAAAAATACTGAAGAAAATAACACCTTAAAAAATAGACTAACTCAAATGGCAAAAGAGGCCCAAAAAACCAATGAGGAGAAGAATGCCTTAAAAAGTCAAATTTGCTAGACTGAAAAGGAATTTCAAAAAACTCATTGAAGAGAATGATTCCTTCAAAATCAGATTGGAGCAAATGGAAGCTAATGACTTTATGAGAAATCAAGATACTATAAAATAGATCCAAACAAATGAAAAAATAGAAGGCAATGTGAAATATCTCATTGGAAAAAACCACTGACCTGAAAATAGACCCAGGAGAGATCATTTTAAAATTATTGAACCACCTGAAAGCCATGATCAAAAAAAAGAACCTAGAAATTATCCTTCAGGAAATTCTCAAGGAAAATTGCCCTGATCTTCTAGAACCAGAGGCCAAAATAGAAATTGAAAGAATTGACCAATTGCCTCTTGAAAAAGATCCCAAAAAGAAAATTCCTAGGAATATTATAGCCAAATTCCAGAGTTCCCAGGTCAAGGAGAAAATATTACAAGCATCCAGGAAGAAACAATTTGAGTATTGTGGAAACACAATCAGGATAAAACAGGATCTAGCAGCTTCTACATTAAGTGATTAAGGGCTTAGAAAACGACATTCCAGAGGTCAAAGGAGCCAGGACTAAAACCAAGAATCACCTACCCAGCAAAACTGAGTATAATGCTTCAGGGGAAAATATGGTCATTCAATGAAAAAGAGGATTTTCATGGATTCTTGATGAAAAAACCAGAGCTGAACAGAAAATTTGACTTTCAAATACAAGAAGCAAGAGAAGCATGAGAAGGTAAACAGGGAAAAGAAATCATAAGGAACTTATCAAAGTTGAACTGTTTATTGCTACATGAAAAAAAATAATTGTAACTCATAAGACTTTTCTCAGTATGAGGATAGTTAAAGGAAATATATGTATGTATATATATATATGTATACATCCACATATATGTTTATATAGGAGGGTGTATAGGTGTATAGATACATATGTGAGTGTGTTTATATATGTGTACATTTATACATAGACAGAGGATGCAGAATCAGTTGAATAGGAAGGGATGATATCTAAAAAACAAAATTAAGAGGTGAGAGAGGAATATAATGAGAGACAGGATAGGGAGAGATAGAATAGGATAAATAATGTAAAAGAAGCAAGAGAAAATTATTGCAATGGAGGAGAAGAACAGGAAGGTGAAAGGGAATGGGTCAACCTTACTGTCATTTAATTTGGCTTAAGGAGGGAATAACATACACACTAAATTGGGTTTCTTACCCTACAGCAAAGTAGGGGGAAGGGGATAAGAGGGGGGGATGATAGAAGGGAGGGCAGATTGGGGGTGAGGGTAGTTAGAAGCACATACTTTTGAAAAGGGAAAGGGTCAAAGTAGAAAACAGAATAAGTGGGGGGTGGGATAGGATGGAGGGAAATATAGTTAGTCTTTCACAATGTACCTACTATGGAAACGTTTTGTGTAACTACACATGTACAACCTATATTGAATTGCTTATCTTCCCAGTGGGAGTGGGTGAAGAGGGAAGAAGGAAAAGAATCTGGAAATCAAAGTTTTAAAAACAAATGTTAAAGAAATTGTTTTTTACATGCAACTGGGAAATAAGATATACAGGCACCGGGGTATAGAAATCTATCTTACCCTACTAGAAAGTTAGAAGGGAATGGGGGAAGATATAAGCAAGAACAGATTGGGGGAAAGAGTATTCAGTATGCTTGCTATCTTGAGGTGGTAGGTAGGGGAAAGATGGGGAGAAAATTTGTAACTCAAATCTTGTGGAAATGAATGTTGAAAACTAAAATTAATTTTTTACGAAGTGAAACCTAGGTGATGAGGGCTTGCCCTGCTCAATAGCATTTTTCCAGTTTCTGAGGTATAAATGCTCACACTGAAAATTAAACAACTGATCCTCATGAACCAGTAGCAGCTGCTTCTAGCATATAACACAAAGGTTACAACTCTGAGAGATTAGAAAGGGGCACTTATCTTCAACAGCTTAGAAGAGGGGCAGCCAAGGAGGGGAGGGAAAGATGATGCTTTCTGTTTTGGACATGTTGCGTTTGAGATGTGTATGAGAAGTCCAATTTGAAATGTCCAGTAAGCAGCTGGTCATGCTGGCCTGAAGCTCAGAGGAGAGATTAGGGTTTGGTATACAGATCTCTGAGTCATTGGTGAGGACATAATGCTGAAGCCCAGGAGAGCTGATGAGGACACCAAGAGAAAGAGTGAAGAGGGGGAGCCCAAGACAAAAAGCCCACGTGGTGTTTTTCTTAACCTTTGAAAGGCTATTCAACATAGAAGGAAATAAGCAGAACAAAGCAAACAATATATACGAGTGGAACAATTTAAGTAAAAAGAATTTAAGTAAAAAGGTATAAGTGTCATAACCAGTCTTGGTTCCAAGTCAAAGCAAGTAAGCAGCTACGTATTACAACATACCCAGTTAGAGGTGGATAAGAGAAACTGAGGAGCAGTCAGGGGAACCATGAGAAAAGGTGTCATGAAGTCACAGAGAGGAGAATATCCAGGACAAAAAGGTTATAAATAGTGTCAAATGTCTTAAAGAGCTTAAATAGGATGAAAACTAAGAACAGGTCATCAGATTTGGCAATTAAAAAATCACTAATGACCTTAGAGAAAGCAATTTCTGTTGAGCAATGAGGTCAGAAGCCAGACTTGAGCCAGGGTTGAGGAATGGGAAGAGAAGGCAGAGAGTGCTGACAAGTGCTGTGAGTAGCAGTAGCTAAATTCAAACCCAGGACCCTTATACCACGATCCTATAAGAAATTAGAGAAAGTTAAGTGGGCCTGATTGTCATAATTCATATTAAAGGGTAGGGGATGCCCCAAACTATTCTGAAACTTAAAGCTAATACTTCTGATTCCCGATAGCGGGGAGACTGGGGGATGGAGCCAGAACCTCATGGTCCAAGGGTAGGAGGAAATGTGTTCCAGGCATGGGGGACAACTCATACAAAGACACAGAAAGGAAGAAAGCCAGTGAGGCCGGACCACAGGGCTCATGGAGAGTCTCATGGCACGTTTTCCAACTTGGGTTGTCTTTCTGCAGGCCTGAGGAGAGCCCAACTCCGTTTGCTAACCATGTGTTCCCAGAAATGTTTCTCCTTCTTATTACCGTTCCCACAATGCCATGGTATGGTATAGTCATTAGGGCACTGGACTTGGAGTCAAGAAAACCTAGATCTGAATCTTGCCTCAGACACAGACTGGCGGCAGCTAGATGGTATAGTGGCTAGAGCACTGGGCCTGGAGTTAGGAAGATCTGAGTCCAAATCTGGACTTAGATTCTAACAGCATGACCCTAGGCAAGTCATTTATCCTGTCTGCCTCAGTTTCCTCAACTATAAAATGGGAATGACAATAATAGCAGCTATCTTCCAAGGCTGTTTTGAAGAATAAATGAGATAGTATTTGTAAAACACTTTGTAAACCCTAAAGTAAACTTTATTACTATAACATATAATATTATATATGTGTGTGTTACTATAACATGTTTACATATACAGTTGCATAATGTGAAATATGTTATACAAGTATTATTCCTATGATCATTTTATGTGACACCAGGAAAGTCACCAAACCTCTCAGCCTCAGTTTCCTCATTTGCAAAGTGGTAACAATAATGCTGATAATGCCACACAGAATCATTCAGAGGATTCAATGAAATAAAGGGTTTGGCTGATTTAAAGTGCTATGTTGCTGTCCGTTGTAATCAAAGAAGTTTGCAGACTGGACCCAGGTGACCCCAGGTCAGCTTATGAGGGTGGGCAGTGTGGGGCCATGAAGACAAGCACAGACAGCAGAACCATTTGGCACCATTTTTCGCCAATATGAAAGAATTGGCCAAGAGCAAAAGATGTCCTTCCTTGGCCTGGCTTTGTCATCAATAAAATTACCACATTCTAATTAAGGACGCGGCGAGGGGCCTGACTGTCAGGAGATAGGTGCTTATCAAACTCCTTTTGTTCCAGCCTCTGACTGTGATAATCCAGGATAAAAATCTGACTCATGCTAATGAGGAACCATTGGGGCTACATCTGCACAGTGGAGATGAGATCCTCGTTTAATACATGATTAACAGATGGGTGCGCTAGTGTGTGTTTAAGAACTAGGCAGAAACTTCAAATTTTTTTCTTGTCTCACTCTTGGCCCCCATTTCCAAGCATCAGGGATTCACAACCTTTCATCTGAGCGGTCCCTTTTTTCCCCTCTAGGTAGACAAGCCTTGGAATAGCTCGGAAAATTCCAAGGTTTCAGTGGATAGATCAAAATACTGAGAGCAAAAGAAGGCAAGAAGGAGGCAGCTTGGGAAGACCAAGGATGGGCAGATTGAATGAAGAATGTGAAAAGATGGTGCATGGGGAAATCACAGTGAAGGAGAGTAAAGCTTTAAGCAGATAAACCAAAATGTGGCCCTCCAAAAGGGCAGCTCATTACAGCAGAGGAAGCTGAGAACCTAATGTTTGGGCTCTGGGGAAGTCCCAATGAGCTATTTACTTCTGTGAGCCTCAGTCTCCTAATCAGTGAAATGGGTGTGATGATTCCTCACAAGAGTCCCAGGAAGTTCAAAGAGAAAATGGTATCATACAAGCAATGGACAAATAGGCTGTGATCTGCCAGAGTGCAGGGAGGGCCATCATCAATGAGGTCTAGAAACCACTGGAATAAAAAGGCACTCAAGTTGTCAGGGGATTTGCAAACTTCCAAGCAAAATATATATTGCATATGTGTATTGTGTATGCATATGTGTATATATGTGTATAGAGAGAGATATGTTGTTTATGTGTATAATATATGTATGTGTGTGTCTGTTGTGTACTTTGTGTATGTGTGTCTGTGTATCAGTTATGACTCTCTGTAATTTGTGATCTTATTGGCCTGGGATTCTGAGAAGTTTCAGCCTGACTTACACAGAACCCCATAGCCCCAGGTCTTCCCATCTCTACAGCCGGTCCATTAGGCCCCTTACCATGCATGCTGCCTTTCAACACTCCCAGCCACTGATATGAACAAATGTACCTTTCTACACTCACCCCCTACCCCTGGTCAGGCATGATAGAGGCATGAAAGAATGATTTTGCAGCCATGCCAAGGATAGGCAGCCTAGAAGTTCTGAAAAGGAGGATTCCTTTCATTCCATTGCCCAGCGATAAAGCCAGCCAGTGCTGATATCCTAAGGCAGTTTCATAAATACCATCAGTGCACAAACATTCTTCTTAACATGGGATAGCACAGAACTGGGGTCTGATCCTGACTCTGCTACTTAGTGAGTGACCTTGAGTAAGCTACTGCCCCTCTCTGAGACTCAGGAAAATGACAGATTTGAATTGGATGGTCTCTAAGGGCCCTTACAGCCCTGTATCCTCTGAGCCTGCAAAATTTTTCACCTACATCTTTCAGAGATTCAAAAAGGTTGCTGATTGATGACTAGATAGATATTTCCCTAATTTTGTGAGTTTGAGGCAGCATGGGAGAATGGGTCAATGCCAGCCTTGGAAGCCAGAAAGCCATGTTCTGAGTCCTGACTCTGAGGGGCAAATCACTCACCCTCTCCTGCCCCAGACAATTAAGAATGCAATTACTGATGAGTTGTCTGTCTATATTAGTGGAGACAGGTTCCATATACACAGAAAACTCCCTACACCAATGAAATCCCAAGTTTGCACACGCCCCCCAAAACAACCTTGAGAGATCTTTAGTAATATTTCTAAATGCTCTGAAACTGTGTTGCATATATTTTCATTTAATATAAAAAGATGAAAGTTCTGTCTAAAACATTTTATAAAAAGAAATTCATCCATTCATGCACTCCCATTACAGGCCTCATGGGATAGGTCCTCTAAAGGAAAAGACTCTTGATGAGTAAGATTTACAATGTAAGAGAAAATGAAGCTGATGTGGTAAATATTCCAGATTACTAGCTTGGGAGTAATTGGGTTCTCAGTAAGAAGTTCACTCCTGACCATGGCTGATCAGTCACTATTCTCTGCAATTTAGAGCCTGGAAGCATTTCCCGGGGCATTGCCAAGAGAAGAAGGAGTGGAAGCCAGGTGTTCCCAGCTCCACGGCAGGATCTGGAGTCACTGCCTTTCTGATGTTTGTAGCAATCATGATAGAGTCAAATAAACTTCACAACATCCCCAACTGTAAAGGGTCCCCTTGATCACGTTCTAATGGGTCCCTGACATATCATTTATCTCTGGCTGGTAGCTCTGCCAGGCCTGGACAAGAAGACTCCACTGTGTTACTGCCCAAGAGAGGTGGTGTACCCAGACTTACATAACTCCTCAGCCTCATGCCAGGGCTTGTTACATCAGGACTTAGGGCTGGACAGATGTCAGGAACTGTCTAGTCCAAGGTTCCTTATCCTCTTTTGCCTACTGGATCCCTTTGGCCCCTGCTAAAGCCTCAGGAGCCCTCTCAGAATCATGTTTTTAAATGCATAAAATAGAATGTGTAGGATGATAAAAGAAAACAATCACATTGAAATGTCATTGTCAAAATGTTTTAAAAACCAGATCACAGACCCCAGATTAAGAGTCCATGATCTAGTCCAATCTCATCATTTTGTGGAAGAGGAAATTAAATCTCAGAGAGGGCAGATGACTTGCCCAGGGTCTCACAGAAGAGTAGGTGTAATGTAATGCCAAGGAAAGGCAACTTCCCAAGGTTCAAAATACCAGCATTCCATTTTATTCAGTGCTCTCCATTTTATTCAGTGACCAAGTAAGAACAGAGAAGGTCAAAACATGACATCATTCAAAATACAGCATTTACTAAGCCTGATTAAATAATCTCCAAGTACTACCCCACCCCAGGACCTTCCAATCATTCAATCAATTACAAAGTCCCTGTTCTAAATACTACTCCACCCCTAGGCTGTACCTTCATTTAGTCCACCACAAAGCCCCTCTACTCAAATGGAGATTAGTTTCCAAACATAAGTAAAGTACCTTCATTTGTTCAATCACAGAGCACAAAAAGGTCAAAAGTTCCCCACCCCTGGATCACAATTGAATCTACCCCAGAGTTACATCAAGTTTAAGCACAGCACCTAATACCCAAATGGAGGTCTTTTCTTCATCTTGACACAAAGAGGCAAGTTCTCAGCAATCTTAGTTCCTGGGGAGACAAGGCTTAGCAAGGCCACAAGATACATTGCCAGTCCCTTCATTAATTCATCCTCTGTCTGCAGAACAGTCCTAGAACCCCTGAAAACATTAGCAAAACCCTCTCCCAGGATTTCTGTAAACATACAACAAGAAAATCCTTCTTCAGGGCTTCTGAACCAACAGAAAGGTTCCCAGACCCCTACAACAACAGCACTGTCCTTCACCAGTGGACAGTATTCACTCTGTCTGCAGGACAGTCTCCAGACCCCTGCAACAACAGCACTGTCCTTCACCAGTGGACAGGATTCACTCTCTGTCTGCAGGACAGTCTCAGGAGCTCTTAGCCAACAGCCAGGTTCCAGAACTTCTTCAACAACAGGACTGTCTTTCACCAGTGGACAAATCTGACAAAACAACATCAAAACAGACAGACAAAGTACCAGCAAAACAGCCATGTCTCCTCAGTCCTTAGCAGCTCAGGGGGGGCAGGTCTCAAAAGTCCAGGGCAATTCAAAGTGGCCACCAGCAATTCTCTCAGTCTCTCTCTCTGCCTCCACGAGGTGCTGCTTCCAAAAAGTTCTTCTGCCTCTCTCTTGTGTCTCTCCAAATCTACGTCACCAGCTCCTCCCAGTTCGTGTCTTTCTTTTCACATCAACAAGTCCATCCCACAGGTGGGATTAACAAGCTCTGGGTTTTAACACAATCAGTTTGAAAACCAAGCCAATACAGGGGAATCTTTAAATGCCATTACTATCACAGTAGGCAACAAGACTGGGATTTTAGGCAAGAACTTCTGATTCCCCTTCAATGCTCGATGTTGCCTCGAAATGTTAGGATGGGGAAATTCACATCCATGTCTACTGACCCCCAGACTAGTGTTTTGCAAAGTCTTCTGAGTCCAGAATCCAAGACCTTAGAAATATAAGGACCACTTTTCTGCATAAAACAGAGCTTCAGGGACAGAGCACAGAAAGGTACAAATAATGTTGTTTTTCAATTACATTTTAACTCCAGGGATGTCTTTGCTAATCTCCTTGCTATGCAGGTTTGTGCTGGATAAACTATCAATCCCCTAAAGAAATGTCTTCGAATGCAAACCTGTTCACTCAAAAGAGGGTTTTGTTTTTTCATTTGACTGATCATTATTCCTACCTCCCTTGGTCTATGGATGGTGTCTGTTTTTACATGTGAACAGGGGAAAAATCTTTTAAAATGAACCTCCATGCAACAATTACTGCAACAATTGTGACAATGGACCATTAGTGACTCCGATGGTAGATCCCATGTCCTTTTTTCCCAAGAGATCATGAACAAAATTAATTTTACGTTTATGCCAAGCAGCAATGGAATCAACAGCCCTACATTAAGGTGGTAACGAGACTTTAATCATCAGTAAAATTATTAGAGGAATATCTGCCTCATCAACTTCAGTCCCAAAATAACAAGTTATTGCATATGATCATTAAGAATAAATAAGCATATCGTGTAAAATTGGATTATCTTATAACTTCAATTTATTGAGTTCTTTAATCAATAAATTAAATGTGAGAAGCATGATTCTTAGTCCAATCAGAGAGGAGTCCAAATTAATAGTCTCCTATCTCAGAAGTGGCCACATGGCTATGGATCAGTTGGGTAAATGGGGAGCACTTGATTTCAGACACCACTGCAAATTATTATGATTTATCATCCCCAGATGTTAATGACAAGAAAATTTTTTCATAGGGAAATTTTCTTCTTTTAGAGTTGTGTGTGCATGTGTGTCTGTGTGTCTGTATATGTGTGTCTATGTCTGTGTATTTCCTTTGGGAATTCTTTGGGGGGATTTGACTGAGGGCTAGAGGAATGGAGGAATGTAGAGCCAGAGATACTAATATAAAGTTTATTTTTATGTCACCATATGCCAAGGTCCCCTATTAGTGAGGATATTAGCTCTGGGATGGCTTGGACAGAATGATCTCATGAAGCAAAGACTAGACAGAGCCAGGAGCTAACTCATTGTTGAATGGAGCTGTCACCAAAGCTTCTTTTTCTATGTAAGACTGCTGACATCACACTAATTCTGCTAGCAACACAGTATCTACTTTTTACCCTCCCTCCTCACTAGAATTAATGATAATAAAAATAACAATAATAGTTCATGGGTAGAATGCTTTCAGATTTATAAGGAACTTAACATTGCTGTCTCATTTGATCTAAAGAACTGGTTTGTACAACTGAAAAACACATGACCATGGCGTGGTCACATGCCTCTTTGGAGATAACTCATGGTCAATTAAATATATGATATAATGATACCATTTATACAGCACTTACTATGTGCCATGCCTATGCTAAGTGCTTCAAAAATATTATTTCATTTGGTCCTTACAGCAATCTTGACAGGGAGGTTCTGTATTATCCTTATTTTACACATGAGGAAACTAAGGCAAGCAGAAGTTAAGTAACTTGCCCAAGGTCACACAGATATTAGGTATCTGAGGTTTGATTTGAAGTCAGGTCTTCCTCAGTCCAGGTCAAGAGAGGAGAAAGAGAAGGCAGGAGAGAGAGAGATGAGAGAGAAAGAGAGAGGTGGGGAGGGATGAGAGAGAATGAGAGAGGGGGAGGAGAAGGGAGATATGGGAGAGACAGACAGACAGACAGAGAATACAGAGCAGTTATTGAGTGAATGTGGGAAGTGGGAATAGAATATTAGGACATGAGGAAACACAGATATACAGTCACCAGAGTTCTGGCTCTGGAATCAGAGAACATGGGTTTCAATTCCACCTCTGGCATTCATTACCTATATGACTAGGGGAAAGTTCTCCCTCTTAACTGCCATGGGTCTCTGTTTCCTCCTCTGCTAAATGAGGGTTGGACTGGACTGACTCCAGGATCTCTTCCAGCTCCAAATTAATGATGCAGAGTGTGAGGGAGAGAGTGCACCCAGATGCTGACACCCACATTGTCACACAGAATGCAAGCAGAGGCAGCCATCCCTGGCTGGTTGGTGACTAGACATTGTGCACCTGGCTCCAGAGGCCCCTTCGATCAGCAGCATCAACATTCCAGGCACCAGAAGACAGGAGATATCCAAATGGCTCAGGTCTGACTCCAGTAACCTTGTATAAGAATAGAGGGCAATGGCAGAGGCCCTCACAAACCCAGATCTCAGATTATTACTAAGCGGTGAAGTGTCTGTGAGCACAGGGAGGTGGGTCCATAACATGCTACTCCTTAGGGATCAGATGCTACATAAACAAAATGTCTCTTTAAATCTTTAAAACATAAAGAGTTTTGAAAGCTTCCAAGACCCATTGTCTCAGCGCCATCCTTACAGGGTCTACCCTTCCATACTATAAATAATGCAAAGGCTCAACCCTGAATTCTTTACTGTAATAATGGTTTAGAATGATTATCCGATAAGCCCTCTCTATGCGGCTGTTTTTCTAAACTTTGGTACATAATACAAGTCGCCACTGATATGTGATTAAACTTACAAGTAAGATGTGGGACTTAAAAAAATAGATGAAGGAGAAGAAAATAATAACTTGTCATCTGATTTATTATTAATTCTCAATAGTCTTACATTAAATAATCATATAAATAAATGTTCTTAATTAAATAAAATGCCTTTCAGCCTTCTTCCTGAACTCTCATTCAGCTTTTTCCTTATGGCAATCACTTTGTCTCATTTGAAAGTGGGTCGTAAGTACAGATGAAAGTCAGCAACTAGGAAGAATTATTGTAGCAAGCTTCTAACTAAACTAGAAAATTAATCACTCCAGCTCAGTCACCCCAAAAAGCCCCTTTACCTGATTCTCAGTGGCTTCTTCTTAAGGGAATACCATCCTTCACTCTGACCTTTGTGGGTTTCAGTCTGAAACCTGGGACATTGGACAGCCCAGCACACAGTGAGTGCTTAATAGATATTTAATGCAGAGTTTGATTCAAAGGATTAAATCCTATTTCTATTATGTGCTAGCACCATGTTTCATGCTATTGAGTGGCAGAAATATACAGATTATTTCAATAAATCTCTTTAATGTAGACATCCCCTTCAATGGCGCTTATCACCACCCAACGATATCTTCTCATCTTATCATCATCACCATCAAAAAGCATATGTGAAGTACATATTTGTGTTGGAAACACAAAGGCAAAAGCACAGTTTCTGCCTCGAAGTAACTTACACTCCAATGGGAGAGACAAGAGGCAAACAATTTATATGTGACTCTTTTCCACATCCTTTTATAAATCCTCCATTGGGTCAACCCACTGCTGTGAGGACCTTCTTTTGAGTCCCTTTACATTCCTCCAGTCATCTGGCGAGTAACTGATCTTTGAGTAAGGATCTCACATTGAAGGTACCAACAGTTAAATTAACATTCTAACGTCTGGGTAATCCTTGGGATGTCTGCCCCCTTCTTCTGCCTCTGTCACCATTGGATGGACAGGCGACCAGGCAAGGCTGAAAGCAATTACATTTTTTGTTATGTCATAGATTATTATAACTAGAGAATTAATCTCAAGGTGGCCAGGCTACAAGTGAGGAACAAACACCTTTGAATGATCTTTGGAAAGAAGCTATGGTCTAATATCATTCGGGCCATACACAAAGCCTTTCCAGAATGGTACGAGGAGAAGGAACTCATTCCAGTGGCCTAACTTTGGAAATCTAGAGACACCTCCACCCTGCAATGGGATTTTTTGTGGAACATTGAGAAATATGTTAAAAACAAGAATATGGAGAGTTTTCAAAGTTAGCCAATGGAGGATAAATATAACAGGATAAAATAGGGAGCCATTGAAGGCATTCGCGCATGGCAGTAACTTGGTGAATGTGGTATTGAAGGAGTATGAATCTTGTAGCAATATGCAGGGTGGATTACAGGGGTGAGAATGGAATCAGGTAAGCCAGCTAAGATATTGTTGTTTTGATCCACAAACCACAGGTCCAGTTTTGATATAATTGATGGCCAGAACTGGTATGATAAGAATAGAAAGAGATACTTTATGTGAAAAATTAAAAGAATTTGTTATGAAGCTACTGTACCCAAATCTGTGGGGGCCACTACTGGCAAGATCTTCTGGCCACTGGTCAAGAAAACACCTGGGGAGACAGCTAGGTGGCACAGTGAATAGAGCTCTGGCCCTGAAGTCAGGAGGACCTGAGTTCAAATCCAGCCTCAGACACTTGACACACTTGCTAGCTGTGTAACCTTCGGCAAGTCACTTAACCCCAATTGCCTTGCCTTCCCCCCTCCAAAAAAAGAGCTATACCTAAATAAATATATACAATTGAAGAGAAAATTGGGCAGGATATTTAATGGGCTTCATGAAAAATATGTCTGAGGAAGTAACTAGTTCACTGGAAATATAGAAATCTATCTAAAGGACTTTTGTATACATATATTAGAATTCTTCCACATGATCATAAAATAAATATTCCTGAAAAGAGGATGGTAAAGGATTAATAATCATTGCCTGTCCCAGAGAAGCAGTATGGTGTCTGGTGTCTAGAGATTTGTCCTGTAGCATTCTGGCCCAAAGTGGCCCTCCCAGCCACTTTCATTCTCTTAGAATGTAAGATCCTCGAGGGCAAGGCCTGCTTTTGCTTCTTATGTGAATTAAAGGTCCAGGTCGCCCACAGCATGGGCACTGTGCACTAAACGGGGGAGGGGGATGGGGGGGTGAGGAAGGACTATTTCCCCTCCTCCCCTCTTTTAGGTCCCAGGGCCCTGAGAAATGGGCTTGAAGTTTGTCCCTTTTTATTTCTACACATACTTAGTGGAATGGAGCCATGGTTTAGAGGCCAAAAGTAGCTGCCAGCCCTGCAAGTCAACTGGGAAGCCAAGAGGCCAGGCCCTGAGCCCAAGGAGGGAGGCTTTGACCTACAACTTGGTGGGACTGTGCTATGGAGGAACTGAGCTAAGCAGTGACTAGTCCCCTTCCCAGGTACTGATATGGGGGTGGGGGCAGCTGGAGAAGATATGTGTATGTTTATTCATGGTATAATGATTCCATGGCAGCCTGGCAGGAGGTCTTCAGTGGAGTACCCCAGGGATCCAAACTTGGTCCTGAATTATTAAACATTTTGTCAGTGGTGTGGATAAAAGCATAGATGACCAAGAAAAATAAAAAATAATTTAAAAGCATAGATGACTTTCTCATCAAAATTATGGCTGACACAGAGCTGGAAGTACAGTAAATGACTGAGTCAGGATCCCAAAGGACATAGATGGGCATTTGGGCTGAGACTAAGAAAAAGTGAAATAGCAATCAACATAAAAGATGACACTTAGATTCACAAAAACAGCCTCACAGGTGGTGAAGGGAGAGCAGAGAGCCCTGGGACTCAGGGCAGACTCAGTCCTAGCACCTGCCTCGGATGACCATTTCCTGTTTGTCCTATAAACAGCTTGTTTTGTATGTATCTGCTCATTTGCTTGCCTCCATTAGATTGTAAGCTGCCTGTGGCCAAGAACGATCTTTTGCCTCTTTTTGTGTCTTCAGCCCTTCACACCGGGCCTGGGACATAGTAGGCACTTAATTAATGTGCGTTGGTTGAATGAATGTTTGTTAGTCAGCAATGTGCAGTGGAAGCTAAAACACGGATGTGATCTTGGGCTGCATTTGGAAAAGCAGAGCTTCCAGGAATAGGGAAGGTGCGGGTCCTGCATGCCAACCTAATCGAGGCACATCAGGAATTTTCAATCATCTTTAAGTCATTTTTGACACTTCACGACCCCATTTGGGGTTTTCTTGGCAAAAATACAGGAATCATTTGCCATCTCCTTCTCCAGCTCATTTTACAGATGATTGAACTGAGATGAACAGGGTAAAGTGACTTACCCAGGGTCACACAGCTAGGATGTTTCTGAGGCCAGATTTGAATTCAGGTAGGTGAGTCTTTCTGACTTCAGGCCTGGCACTGTCTCCTCTATGCCACTTAGCTGCCCCATATCTGGAATATTGTATTCAATTCTCAGTCCTACTTCTTAGGAAAGCCAGGCGGAAAGAAGTAAGCAAGTCACAAGGATGGTAAAATGTCTTAAGTCCATATCATAGGATAACTGGTTGAAAAAACTGGAGATTCTTAGCCTGGAGAAAAGAAGACTGGGAGTGGGGGAAGGGTGGGGTAGGGAGAGGGGAATGATAGCCACCTTGAAGACTGTCACATAGAAAAAGGATCAAATTTATTTTGTTTGGCACCCAGAGGAAAAAAAGAACTAGGGATATTGGATAGAAAATGCAAAGAAACACATTTCATGTAATGTCAGGAACGAACTTTCTAACATTTAGAGCCGCCCCAAAGTGGGATGGGCTGCCTTTGGAAATAACACATCCTTAGAAGCCTTCAGACAAGAACCAAATGGCCGTGGGGTGGGCAGGTTAAAGTTGGGCTTCTTTTTCAGATACAGGTTAGAACAGATGAGAGCTCAAGGCCCTTCCAACTCTGAAATCCTGTGATTTTCTTCACTGACTTATCCAGGTGCTTTGGCACTAGAGGCAAGGCGAGCCTAAGCAATCTCGGTAACAGACAGATTCGACAACATGCCCCCCAAACCAGGGAGGATGTTGCCACAAAACAAGTCCAGCGACTGGAGCCCATCATGTCTCCTTCACCAGGCATTCACCATTTCTAATTCTCAGTTCTACCTTTAGATGAACATCCTTCAAGGTCCCACGTGCTCTCTAGCCTGACTGGTCAGCTATTGAGCACTGCCCCAAACCAGACTGCGAGTGCTGGACAGGAAACAGGAATGGTCCCTGGTCAGTTTCAAGGTCTGGTTTCTCTGTCCTTTTCAAATCTATTAAGGTTAATATATTGTGTCACTTCAGGACTCAGCTCAGCTCCCACTTTCTGGAGGAGGTCTTTCCCCTCCTCTGCCCCCACCCCTTAGTGCCTTCCCTCTGAGATCACCTCCCACTGACTCTGTATATATACCATATATACACAGTTGTTTTCATCTTGTCTCTTTCATTAGACTGCGTTCCTTCTGGACAGGGACTATTGGTTTGGATTTTTGCCTTTCTTTGTAACCTGAGTGTTTAGCACAGTGCCTAACACATAACAGGTGCTTAATAAATGGTTAAAGGCTGACTGAATCTTCTTTTTCCACAAGGGCTTCACAGAGACTCAAGGGCTTTTGTCTGTCTTTGCTCCTGGTGGTCATAATAACAGAGGCATTCAATGTGACAGCTGCCGAATATAAACCACGTTAGCCAGGCTATTTCAGCCAGGCTTCACAATGATCCTGCAAGGTAGAGAATGCTGACAATATTATACCCATTTTACAAATGAGGAAACTGAGGCACAGGGAAGCAGAATGCCTTGTCCAAGGTCACTTGACTAGTTAGTGGTATGGCATTCAGACTCACGTCTTTGGATTTTTGGTCCAGTGTTCTTTCCCCCAACTCACCCTGCTCACCCACAACCTTTCATGAAAAATCCTGATTCCAACTCCATTCATTAGGAACTTATAGCTAAAGCTGGGGTGCAGTTTATATGAATCAATCAACAAGAATTTATTAATCAGCTTGCTGATACACAGAAGATAGATTCTGGGACCTGGAGTCAGAAAGACTGGAGTTCAAATCCATCCTCAGACACTTTCTGGCTGTGTGACCTTGGACAAGTCATCTAACCTCTGTTTGCTCCAATTTCCTCCTCTGTAAAATGGTAATGATAACAGCACTTGGAGGATCGTCAGGAGGATTAAATGTGATTGTGATTGGAAAGCGCTCCACCCTATCACAGGATCAGAACTGGAGGCTGGAATTTTTCTAATGCAACGGCAGCTGTTTGAGAGAGAGAGGATGGTCATGGCAGCAGGGGCAGCAACAGCACCAGAGGAGGGATACTAGGGTCTGGGTCAGCAGGAAACATTTCCTGCCCCTGGCTCAACAACACTTAGCTTATTGAAAGCATCCAGAAAGAAGTGACTGAATCATGTTTACTCAAAGAAATCATTAGAACAACGAGAATTTACCTCCCCCCCCCATGTCTCTCCCTCTCCCTCTCTATCTCTCTCTCTGCCCCTCTCTGTCTCTGTCTCTCTCTCTGCCCCTCTCTGTCTCTCTCTATCTCTCTCTGTTTCTCTGTCTCTCTCTCTCTGTCTTGGTATCTTTGTCTCTCTCTGTCTCTCTATCTCTCTCTCAATGTTTCTCTGCACACGTGTTATTGGTATTTTTAACAATAATCTTCTAGATAAAGATAATTTTAATCATGCCATGCATTGGTGCAAAGGGGAGGGGGGAGAGGGAAGAAGAAGTTCAAAGCCTCATGATTACCATTGGATCTAAAATAATCTTTCTTAATTCAGTCTGGTTTAGATAAATCCCTACTTTTCCTTGAGAAAGACCATAGGAGAAAACTCATAATGGCCAGGATTAAAGTCCCTGCTTCAACAATGAAAAGATGTAAAAGAAAGAAAAGGACTATGTTCAAACTATTCATGAAAATGTAAAAGTGGGGGGAAATAATGGTGCCCCAACTGGCTTTGCAAACATACCCCTAACTCCCCACCATCACCATCACCACCACAAAAATAATAATAATAATAATAATAATAAAGTCCAGTCCATTGTGGAGAGGGGAGAGTACATGGGATGGGGTAGAACTGATAAATAATTGATATGAATCAAATTCACCTGGCTGGAAAGTCCTCTCTGGCCTGGTGAACAGAAGAATCCCATGGGGGCTCAGAGCATTGTGAGTTTCATTAGTAACCTGTTTGTTAAACTTTCTAACTTTACAGAGAAGAAAAGTAACATGAAGGTGGGACTTTTGCCCTGTTCTAAGTCCATCTTTTTATCTCCTAGATGAAAGGTCACTTTGAACAAGTGGGCTTTCAGTAATTCACCTCCCAGAGGAAAGAGGGGAAAGGGAAGTGGAATCCCAAGTGGGGAGAGTCAATCTGGGCACAATTACACTTCTCCAAAGGGGTGGGGGAAGTGCTGCTTATCGAAATTGGCCTCCACAGCAGTCTCGTCTGGGATGGGGATAGGGATAGGTATGTGTAAATACATATGTATAAATATACTCATGACATGATTAAAATTATCTTATCCTTTAAAACCCATTGTTAAAACATCAATAGCTACATATGTCAGTATATATGTATGTAAATTTTAATATACCACACATGTACTTGTTGACTCCCTGATTGACTATAAGCTCCTTGAGGGGAGGAATGGTTTCATTTTTGGTCTTTTATCCCCAGTATCTGACCTATAACAGACATTTTGTAAATGCTTACTGGTTGAATAGTTGATCAATTAATATAGAAAAAATGTTGAACTTTGAGAGAGAGATTTCACTGATGCCATCAAGGAGCTTGTTTGTGAGGGGGTTGAAAAGTATATAGATGGTGAGAAAACAGATACAAGAGGAAACAATTCTGTCTAGGAGGGTGGGACAAGGAGGGCAGACATATGATAGTTCAAGATGGCAAGGCCAAGGCAAGGGGTGGGTAGAGATGACCAAGTTCTTATTCTTATATTGATTTCTTTACTTATTCAATATTTTTATTCCTATAATCTTTTCTTCTTATGGCCTCTGTGTTCACTTTGTGCTCACTGAATAACTGAAGAGCTCACATGATAAGCTTTGCAGGAAGGAAGGGATATAACTACTGAAACTGAAGTAAAAAATAACATAAAGATCAAGATTGGGTTGAGTGGGCTAGAAGGATAACCTATACTGATGGATGGATGAAAGGAAGGGAGGGAAGGGAGGGAGGGAGGAAGGAAGGAAAGAAGGAAGGAAGGAAGGAAGGAAGGAAGGAAGGAAGGAAGGAAGGAAGGAAGGAAGGAAGGAAGGAAGGAAGGAAGGAAGGAAGGAAGGAAAGAAGGAAGGAAGGAAGGAAAGAGGGAAGGGAGGAAGGGAGGAGGTATAATGTAATGCCAAGGAAAGGCAGCTTCCCAAGGTTCAAAATACCAGCATAGGTGCTCTCCATTTTATTCAGTGGCAAATTAAGAACAGAGAAGATCAAAACATGACATCATTCCAAATACAGCATTTACTAAGTGTGATTAAATAATCTCCAAGTACTACCCCACCCCAGGACCTTCCAATCATTCAATCAATTACAAAGTCCCTGTTCAAAATACTATTCTACCCCTAGGCTGTACTTTCATTTAGTCCACCACAAAGCCCCTCTTCTCAAATGGAGATTAGTTTCCAAACATAAGTAAAGTACATTCATTTGTTCAACCATAGAACACAAAAAGGTCAAAAGTTCCCCACCCCTGGATCACAATTGAATCTACCCCAGAGTTCCATCAAGTTTAAGCACAGCACTTAATACCCAAATGGAGGTCTTTTCTTCATCTTGACAGGAGGCAAGTTCTCAGCAATCTTAGTTCCTGGGGAGACAAGGCTTAGCAAGGCCACAAGATACATTGCCAGTCTCTTCATTAATTCATCCTCTGTCTGCAGAACAGTCCTAGAACCCCTGAAAACATTAGCAAAACCCTCTCCCAGGATTTCTGTAAACATACAACAAGAAAATCCTTCTTCAGGGCTTCTGAACCAACAGAAAGGTTCCCAGACCCCTGCAACAACAGCACTGTCCTTCACCAGTGGACAGTATTCACTCTGTCTGCAGGACAGTCTCCAGACCCCTGCAACAACAGCACTGCCTTTCACCAGTGGACAGTATTCATTCTCTGTCTGCAGGACAGTCTCAGGAGCTCTGAACCAACAGAAAGGTTCCCAGACCCCTGCAACAACAGCACTGTCCTTCACCAGTGGACAGTATTCATTCTCTGTCTGCAGGACAGTCTCAGGAGCTCTTAGCCAACAGCCAGGTTCCAGAACTTCTTCAACAACAGGACTGTCTTTCACCAGTGGATAAATCTGGCAAAACAACATCAAAACAGACAGACAAAGTACCAGCAAAACAGCCATTTCTCCTCAGTCCTTGGCAGCTCAGGGGGGCAGGTCTCAAAAGTCCAGGGCAATTCAAAGTGGCCCCCAGCAATTCTCTCAGTCTCTCTCTCTGCCTCCACGAGGGTGCTGCTTCCAAAAAGTTCCTCCGCCTCTCTCTTGTGTCTCTCCAAATCTACGTCACCAGCTCCTCCCAGTTCAGGACTCGCTTTTCACATCAACTTGTCCATCCCACAGGTGGGATTAACAAGCTCTGGGTTTTAACACAATCAATTTGAAAACCAAGCCAATACAGGGGAATCTTTATATTCCATTACTATCACAGGAGGGGAGGGAGGGAGGGAGGGAGGAAGGGAGGAAAGAAGGGAGGGAGGAAGGAAAGAAGAGAGAAAGGAAAGAAGGAAGGTAGGAAGGAAGTGAGAGAAGAAGACAGGGAGGGAAGGAAAGAGGAAGGGAGGGAGGAAAGAAGGAAGGAAGAGAGGGAGGGAGGGAGGGAGTGAAGGAAGGAAGAAGGAAGAGAGGGAGGAGAGTAGGAATGAAGGAAGAGAGGGAAGGAGGGAGGAAGGAAGGAAGGAAAGAGGGAGGGAAGGAAGGAGGGAGGGAGGAAGGAAGGAAGGAAGGAAGGAAGGAAGGAAGGAA
>NW_027186352.1:20697102-20789088 GCF_028583685.1 Petaurus breviceps papuanus
GAAGGGAGGGAGGGAGGAAAGAAGGAAGGGAGGGAGGGAGTGAGGGAAGGAGGAAGGAAGAGAGGGAGGGAGGGTAGGAATGAAGGAAGGGAGGGAGGAGGGAGGAAAGGAGGAAGGAAGGAAGGAAGGAAGGAAGGAAGGAAGGAAGGAAGGAAGGAAGGAAGGAAGGAAGGAAGGAAGGAAGGAAGGAAGGAATCATATCCATTTGGACCTGCTATTAAAAAGGAGCATTCTAGCCACCAGCAGTGTGGTGCTGTGAAAAGAGGGCTGGATTTGGAGTCCAAGGACCTGGATTCCAATCCTAGCTCTGCCATTTTCTGCCCCAGTGACTTTGGACAAGCTACTTAAATCCTCTTCAGGAAGGAAACAGACATCTATTAAGGACCACTATATACCAGGCACGGTGCTAAGTGCTTTACTAATATTTCATTTGGTCGTCACAACAACCCTGAGAGGTGGGTGCTATTATAATCCCCATTTTACAGTTGAGGAAACGGAGGCAGTGTTGAAGTGACTTGCCGAGGGTCACGGAGCTAGTATGTGACATGAATTTGGCCTCAAGTCTCCCTGACTCCCAGCTCAGCTCTCTATCCTGGACATCAGGGGTGTCATACACTAGTCCTTGTGGTACAAGCCTGCAGAAGAAGTGAAGGCCAAACCAGGTTAAACAGGATTGAAAATGTTTAAGAAAATAAATAAAAATACAATGGGACATAGGCATTGTTGTCAGTAACTTTCTTAGTCCATTTTCCAGCCACAAGGATTATTTCTGCCTGAATTCACTGTCACCACATCCCTCCCCATAACCTGCCTCGCCCCCCCCACCTCCCACCCCCACCCCCCACCCCCGCCTTACCAAGTAATTAGGGAGATGTTCACTTGGAGGCTGAGGCTAGAAATCTCCTCAATCACGTGACACAACAATGACAACTATGATAAACTGAGAATAGCCGTGTTCATAGGACACTGTGAGGTTTTCAAGGGGCTTTGCATGTTTTCTCACCTGATTCTCACAACCCCCCTGTGAGGTGGGTGCTATTTTTGTTCCTATTTTACATATAAGGAAACTAAGGCTCAGAGACGTTAGTCATTTCCCAGGGTCACACAGCTAGTGTCTGAGACAGAATTGGGTGTTAGGGTTCGCTGACTGCCAGTCTGAGACTGAGCCCATCGTGCCACCTAGTGGTCAACTGTTTGTTCCAAGGATCTCCCCTGTGGAGCCACTTGCAAAAGAGATGTTTGAAGTCTGGACTCTGGGCAAAGATGAAACCTTCCCGGCACTCACCACCATCAGGGTGCCTGGGAAGGCGTTCGCTCGACGGCAGCAGGGCACAGTGAATTTAAAGGGATCTCAGAATGCTGGTCTGTGGCAGTGCAGCAGATAAGAGATGACTGGGCAGTGAGGGCACCAGAGCCAGGAAGGAGTCAGTGGGGAGCGGGCGTTTCAGCAGGAGGCTGCAGAGAAGGAAGGTTTCTTGCCTGGAAGGTCCTGGCCCTCTCTGGCCACCAGCCTGGATTTCCAAGCATTTGTCTCATGAAGGCTTTGTGGCAAAGCTATTACTGCCACCCACACAGCAATTCTCCATGGGAAATGAGGAATGATGAGAGCTGTAACATCAGCTCCTGCATGTGCAGTTCCTCTGAATCATGGGCACAGCTGAGCTTGCTCTAGGCTCTGTTCCCAGAGGAAAGCCCTAGGCAGACACAAGGCATCCTCACGGGAGAAGGAATAAAGGCAGCAAAAAGCTGGGGGGGGGGGGCAGAGGCGTTTCTTGCATGGAGAGCCCCTCTTTTCAATCCTACCCAATGATCATTTATTGAACATTGACTGTATGGCCAAAACATTAAACCTCATGTTCTGTTTATTTCATTCAGTTCAACAAACATTAATTATGTGCTAGAATTTCATTTAGATGCCAGGGATACAAAGTAGACAATGAGTTTCAGCCCTCAAGCAGCTGGTAAGGAGCCATGGGGAAACAGCATGTAAGATAAGTAAACACAAAATATATACATGTAACCCACAGAGCAGGATCCAAAAGCTCAGGGCTTAGAAAACCTGGGTCTAATCTCAAATCGTCATCTCCCTAGCTCATTATTGCCCCCACTTAGAGTCTATTCCTGGAAAAATTTCCAAATTTGGTACATATCTATATTTCCACTGATGAGGTAACAGTCCCTAGCTCCCATACAAGCATTCAAATTAACAAATGCATCTCAGTACAAGGTAGCCTGTGTTTTATCCTATATAAAACACACAAAATTCAGAGTAGCTACAACAGTCCATCAAGGACTGTAGAAAACACATAAAGGGAAATGAATAAGTCATTTCTATGATTTGTGATTTTCATAGGTGAAATTCAATGAATCCTCCATTGATACAGATAAAATCCCTTTGTAACTAAGTTGATGACTGTTTCCAGAGTTGCTGTGGCCAAATAGCTGTTCTGTGCCTGACAGCTCTGTTTAAGAAGGGTCTGTCTTTTGCTGGATAATTACAGGACAAGATGATTCAGAGCCTGAAGCCAGAATGTCTGCTGGAGAAGGATAAATGCTGCATATGGGGAGAGTCAAGTGAAGGAAGCCAACAGTAAACATCTGGGGTCAATCATTCCACATTCTAAGGTGAAGCAAGAGAGCTTTCTAGAAAGTCATGGCAGAAATGCCAGGATGATTTGGGTTGGAACCAAGGGTGATTGTTTTCAACAGCTTTGGAGATGCTTAATAAGAAGTTGGATAAGCATCATCAGAAGAAAGGATGGAAACTTCACTGGCCTTAGGCTCAGAACATCATGACCTAGAATTCAAGTTCACGGCTGAGATAAAGGGAGAATACAAAATCAAACAGTTGAACTATGCCCTGATGAACAGTAAAGAGTAATGGAGCTAGTCTTTATTTCTTCTCATAGTAGAAGTCTGGAAGAAGGCTCCCTTCACCACTGGGACTATTTGAGAATCATAGCATAGACAGACAGCCTGTTAAAAGAAAATACTGAGGTGGACACACAGAATTTCATGCCTCAAGGAATATCAAGTCTAACCAAAAACTGAACAATGAGTCCCTCTGTAACACATCCCGGGCCAAGATTCATCCTCTGAGATGTTAACTAAATCAAGTCACTGTGTCTGGTAAGGACACAGTGATGACAAGAATGATATGGTTTTTGTGGTTTATCATGCTCATGATGAGTTTACCATGGAGGGAAATGGGGCATTGAACTGCCAGGAGATCATGGGCCAGCCTGGAGAAAGAGCCCAGTTGAGCTCCAAGCTGAAGGGACCACAACTGCTCTGCCAGTGTGTTGCGGTAGCTGGCCAGGAGCCCCAGACTTGGAGCCAGGAGAACTGGGTTCCAGTCTCCAATCTGCCACCAACTTGCTGCACAACACTAGATGCCACATCACTTCTCTGGGCCTCATCACTCTCAACTGCTAAATGGGGGGATTGAACCAGACTATTTCTAAGGCCCCTTTCAGTTCAAATAAAAAATGGCATATATATACACCTTGAAAATGAAGAGGTCCTTTTCACATGTCTCCTCATTTGATCTAACAATCCTATGAGGTAGGTTCTATTTTCCTCATTATATAGATAAAGAGCTCAGGCTCAGAGGCATTAAAAGACTTGCCCAGATTTCCTGACTAGGAAGGATTACAAGCAGGATTTGGCCCCAGGCCTTCCTGTCTCCAAGTCTAACATGCTACCATGATGCTATGAGGCCTCTCAAGATTTGGCAATTCCATGAGTCCAGAAACGTCTCCAGTATCCCACACACCTCTCACGCCTAAAACAAGTGATCCCGTAGCACTGATTTGCCATTCCCTGCCCTGATCCATTGATTTGCTTTTCACCATCCTGAAGCCCCAGCCAGATATCAGGATAGCGCCTTTTCCCATCCTCTCACTGACAACTGACTTCACAAATCAATGTGTGGTTGGACCAGACTGGCCCCTGAGATTGCTGACCCCCATTCTCTTCTCAACCCAGTGTGGAAATGTTTTCTAAAAACTGAACCAAGAGTAACTAACCTCATCCCAGACACATCCTGTGAGGCTCTGAGAGGGTAATGAAATGTGGAAGACGGTGACAGCTGAGAAGAAGCCTTTCACATCCTACTAACCTCCCAAGAAAAGCTAGGGAAACCCAAGAAATGGCTCCCAATCCATTTCAATTCTGCCGACTCTGACGACTCCACAGCAGCCAACAGCACTAGAGAGGCCTGTCCAAAACATCTCCTCTCTCACTGTGGTTAGTAAATGCTATTTAGGCTGCATGAAATCAAAGCCCCCGTTAAGTCTCAAATTTGCCATTTGTGCTACACCCAACCATGGAGACCAAATGGCTGTTTTCCCTTCCTTTTGAGCTATTCTCACATAAATCATAGGTTGCTCCCAATTCTGTAGCATTCACGCTGACAGGATAGTGGATAATGAAAGACAAGGCAGTGTCAGCTACGTGGTTGGTTGTATCTGCGGAGAGCACATTCTCTGATAGGGACAGTGTGTGGGCTCGGTCCTCCTCCTTTACAGTGCAGTCAGAAGGCAGAGGCCCTGTGCCCCCTTGGCAAACATAACCATCATTTACAATGTGTACATTAACACTGCTGAGTATTACTACAACTCTGATGCAGGAGAGCAGGGATTAAGTCTCTGTCAAGTGTACTTACAGCTTAGGCAAGGTGCCTAGCCCAAGTCTGATATCTGCAATGAGGGGGCCGATAATAAGTGATGCAGAGCTGTAGCTGTCTCTCTGACTAAGCCACCTTGTAATTCTTCCACACAGGAAAAAGGGCTGCTACCAAGAGGGTGATGTAGTGGGCACGGCCCCAGTCCTTTGCCTCTCCTGAGCAAACGCTTGGAATACTGACCCCTGTCCAGTGGAAGGCAGCTTGGGGCTACCAAGTCACTTTATCCCCGTCAACAAAGACTGTCGGGGAAAATGATTCAAAAAACTGGACACAGAAGCTAGATTCCCAACAGAACCACAGAGTAAAAGGTCTAATTCACTGCCAGCAACTTTCCACCTCTGAATTCATTCCTCCAATTTTGTAATGCAATAAACCACTGAATTCCTCCTCCCTGCATAGCTTTAAAGCTGAACAGGGCCATAAAGTTCATCTGGCCCAAATGCTTTAATTTTGCAAATGAAGAAACAGAAGGGGAGAGAGGGGAAGGTACTTCCCCAGAGACACGCAGGAAGTGAGAAGCAGAGCTGGGATGAGAACACCAGGCAGCTCTCTAGGCATGATCGTCGTCCACAAGCATTAATTAAACACCCACTATGTGCTAAGCACTGTACTGAACACTGAGATTACAAATAAGAAAAAGGAAGCTGTCCTTTCCCTCCAGTGGGGCACAATACCCAGAAGGAAGCTGAAAGGGGGCATCAAGGGCTCTCTGATTGCGGGGGGTGGGGGGTGATATCCACAAAATTGACAAGCAGAGCAGCTGATGGAAGATGTTCGCTTAGAGTTCAGAACCCTCTCTAAAGAAAGAAGCTTACTGGGGGAAGTTTATTGCTCACCCTTCCAGTCCTCCATTTGTACAGGAGAGGCAGCTGACAGCAGTGAGATGCTGAGTATCAAGAACTGAGTCGATCTGCATGATTATGAGATGGGGGAGGCAGGATGTCTCCTACAGTCCTTAGGACTATTGCAGAACACTTGGCAATCTGCACTGGTGAAGGGAGTTCCCTCCCTAAGAGTTTCCCTAAAGAGGGAATGGCACAGATGTGGTTCTCCTCCCTGCCCTCCCCCACAAAAAAATCCCTAGTACCTAGCACACTGCCTGGAACAATTAATTAGGCAATTAATTAATGTTTATTAACTGAATTGCATTGCATAGTACACCTGAAAAGAATGTCGGCCCCATAGACTTCACACACGAAGGAAAGGTAAGGACTCTGATATTACAGTCATCCTGTGGACAAGGTGAACTATCAAACTTTTCTCCAATCTCCTATGGATCGTCATTCTCTTAACACTATCTTTATTTCCCACGAATACTATCTATTCAATCAACAACTGCAGAGTAGGCAGAGTAGAAGGAAAGCTAGACTGGTAGTTCAGAAGACCTTTCTTTGAATTCCACCTAGATCTCTTAGTAGCTGTGGGAATCCTGGGCAAGTCACTTAAAAAAAATTTCTGTCTACCTCAGCTTCCTCATATGTAAAATGAGGGAGGTGAACTCAGTAACCTCTAAGGAAGTCACTTCCAGTTCTAAGCCTATGACTCAATAATCACTTTACCCAAATACAAAAATGTGTTACTCATTCCTGAGTCTGACAGGCTTTTTCTCAATATAAGAATCTGTCTGGGGAAATGCATGTCTCCTGGGCCCTTCAGACTCAAGAAGCACAGCAAGAAGCTGCCCATGCCCCAATGTGTGGGTGGCTCCTCTCACCAGCCTCCCACTCAATCAAGATCTGAGACTGCCTGCCCAGGCAGAAATGGAGCCCTTTGTGCTAGTCCTCTGTTAAGAACTTGGCTCCTCCAAATTCTTTTCTATTTCACTTTTCTCACTTGCAATTTTCCCCCTAAAAATATGAGATGGGGGAGAGAGGGGAGAAAGGGAGAGGGAGAGGAAGAGTGGGAGGAGGAGGGACAGGGAGAGGGAGGGGAGGGGAGGGAGGGGGAGAGGGAGAGGGAGGTGAGGGGGAGGAGGAGGGTGAGAGGGGGGGAGGAGGAGTGTGGGAGGGAGGGGAGGGGAGGGAGAGGCGGAGAATGAAGACAAGAAGCAGGAGGAGGAGGAAGACGAAGGGGAGAGGGAGTATAGACTTTACTCTAGCCTGCCCAAAGAAAGACTAAGCCTGAAATAGCTGTAAAAGCTGGAGCTGTACAAGGAAGCAACAGCAGCATGGAAAATTCGCTGTCCCGGAGCACCATCTAGTGGCAGCCTGCTGTCCCAGCCAAGCATCCATGTGCTTCTGGCTTTCACAAGCCTTTACAAATCAATGGCCAATCCCATTCTGTAGGAGTTGACCACAAAGTCCAGGTCCCACGAGATTAACAAGGACCCCTCTTCCAAAGACCAATACCAAGAAAATGGAAGGAAGAAAGCTAAGCCTGTGGGACTAAGTTACTAAGGAAGCCAGGTAGCTTTATACAGAGAAAAAGTCTGGTCTGATTCAATCTCATTCCACAAACAGTTTAAAGCACCTACTTTGTGCCAGGCACTCTGAGAGGTTCTGGAGAAACAAAGATAAAGATGAGACAATACCTGCCCTCCGGGAGCACACACTCTACTGGGGGAGGGGGAGAGTAGAGACAACCTGTATAGAGATAATTATCAGAGATTTAGAACCAGGAGGGGTCTCAGAGGCCATTTTACAGATGGGGAAACCAAGGTCCAGAGATTTAAAGGGACTTTTCCAAGATCACACAGTTAATTAAGAATCAGAGATGGAATTCAAACCCAGATCCTCTGACTTCAGAGACATCACTCTAAACCAAGAATTCTTATCCTGGAGTCTGAGCCTTATTGTAGTTTGTGTGGTTGGTTTTAATATTTGATACCTGTATTTCAACATAATTTGTTTCCTTTGTAATCTTACATATATTATTTTGTTCATTTAAAATTATTTCTAGGAAGGGACCCACAGGCTTCACTAGACTACTAAAGGAGTGTCAGTGCACACACACACACACACACAGTAAAGAGTAATGGTGGGTGCAGGATAAGGAGTGCTGACAGTTAAAAGAATCAGAAAGACTTCTGGTAGGAGGAGACAGAAACTAGGTCTTGAAGAAAATTAGGAATTCCAAGAGATAGATATGAGGAGGGGGGCATTCAGGAAGAGGGGACAGCCTGTGTAAAGGTATGGAGGAAGGAAATGGAATGTAAAATTGAAGTCTAGTTTGGCTGGAACACAAACTATACAAAGGTTAGTAATGCATCATCATTCTGTGTAGCTAAGTTGGAGACAGACTAGGAAGGTCTTTAAATGCCAAAAAGAAGAATTTATATTTTTATCATGGAGGCTTCTGGGAGCCCCAGCTTGCTCAGGAAAGTAGTGTGATGAGTGGTAGTCTCATCCCCATTAACTCTGCATGGACATCTTAGGAATAAGGGCCATTGTTCACACAGCAGGCTGAGAGTGTGTGGGACATGGAATTGGAGGACGGCTGATTCCCAGAATTTCAGGACTGGAAGGGACAGACCTCAGAAACCATCCTGCCCAGCACAAGCCTGAGAAGGGGCACCAGTTCAATTAATAAGCATTTATTATGCTCCTACTATGCACTAGGAACAGGAGTGGGGCTTGACCTACAATTTTGTGGATATGAAGAGCTCCCAGGAAACTCTCTGCAAATTCAGGCTGATACCTTCTCTGCCACTCATACAGTCTTAGAGAGTTGCCTCAAGCACTGAAGATGTGGACCAAGTCACACAGCCACTTTGTGTCAGAAGACTTGAACCCAGATCTTCCTGACTGCCAGAGCAGCTCTCTATCTGCTAGGCTGACCTGCCTGTCAATGCACTTAACTGAGACTAGGTATAAAACAGTGTTGCCCCTGAGAAGTTTGGGGTCTGCTGGAATGTTTCCAACAGGTAAATAGAGGAAGCACAGTAGAAAGGGTCCTGGGTTTGGAGTTCTGCAGACTTCATTTCAAGAACAGGATCAGTAGCTACAAGCTCCAGGACCATGGACAGAGCCTTTAACCTTTCCAAGCAGCTTTTCTTTAGACTATTGTTGTTATTGTATGGATTGGCCTTGTTCTATTCTTTTCATTTTGTCTCCATTAAACAACCAAGCGGTATGGTAGAACCTGGAGCCTGGAGTCAGGAAGACTTGAGCTGAAATCCAGCCTCAGACATTTACCAGATAGGTGACCCAGGACAAGTCACCAGCCCTCTATCTGCCTCCTAGGGTTGTGGCAAAGATCAGATGAGATAGTATTTGTTAAGTGTTTGGCACAAAGCAGGTACTTAATGATGCTTGTTTCCTCCCTTCCTTCCTTCCTTCCCATTCTTCATAATCCCTTGTTGGTTGTGTATTGCCTCTCATATCCACCATGGCCCTCCCAGTTGCTCTCTGTGGGATACTCATTTTTAATTCTTCAGAGACTCCCAAGTCCATGACATGCAATTATGGCAATGATCAATAAATGCACATAATATAGCAAAAGAAAGGCAATCTGTCAGAGTGAAGAAAACAGGCCTTGAAGTCAGAAAGACCAGGGTCCTGATACATGCTAGCTGTGTGACCACAGACAGATGACTTAACCTCTTCCCCTTTCTAGTCACTTGTCCTGGACAACTCCCTAGGAATAAGAGTTACAGATTGAGTCCAGATCTGCATCAGTGTAAAGGATACATATATTGGGAGGTCCCACATTGATGAAATTATAGGTCTTTGAAATTACAAATTACCCACTCCACCCCCAAGCTTCTTTGAAAAAAAAAAGTAATTTTTAAAAACAGAAAAAAATATATGAAGACATGTGTATAAATACTGACCAGAAATACAAAAGGTTACCACAAAAAGCAGGGGGTTCTCTCTCACTGGATATCAATTTCATTGGCCATGGTTTATGGATATGTATCTAGATATGATGCAAGAAGAGAATAAGAATTAATATTTGGTCTACACAACAATCTTTTGAGATAAGTGTTACTCTTCTCCCCCTTTTACAGATGAGGAAATTGAGGTTAAGAAAGGCAAATCATTTGCCCAGAATCTCATGACAAGTGTCTGAGGTAGAATTTAACTCAGGTATTCCTGATTCCTCCTAACTTCCTCTCAAGATAAGCTGGTGTATAAACTATAAACACTCTTTGACCCAAAAATGCCACTCCCAGGCATATACCCTAAGAGATCAAAGAAAGGGGGAAAGGACCAACATGTACAAAATTTGTGGTAGAAAAAAAAACTAAAAGTTAAGGAGATTCCCACTAATCTGAGAAATTGCTAAACAAATTATGGTTTATATATATATATATATATATAGGAATTTAAAAGAATATTATTGTGCTATAAGAAATTATGAAATAGTTTCAGAGGAAATTGAAAGAATTCTCTAATAACTAGCATTTATAGAGTTCTGCAAGGTTTACAAAACACTTTACAAATATCTCATTTTATCCTCCTGGTCATCCTGAAATGTAAGTATTATTATCTCAATTTTTTGGTTGAGGAAACTGAGGCAAACATAGTTTAAGTGATTTTCCCAGGGTCACACAGGTAATATCTGAGGCTGCACTTGAACTCAGAACTTCCTGACTCCGGGTTCCACACTCTATCAACCATCACTTGGTTGTTTAACTGAGACAAAATGAATGAGCAGAACTAAATCAAACTGTACAATAACAACATTATAAAGAAAAGTCACTTGGAAAGCCTTCAGAAGTGTAACTAATACATTGATAAACCATGATTCCAGAGCACCAAAAATGAAACATGCTTCCCCATCTCCTACTGTAGGGTGGTCATCCCAGTTCTGCTGTCCAAGATTCCAAGTATACTACCTCTTAGTGACCATGGCATTTGATCCATGGGTGGCAACAGGTAACAGAGGAGGAAGAGTAAGCCAAAGCATGGGATTTTTTAAATTTCCCAGCTACCTGAACTTCTTAGGAATCCCAAGTCCTCCACCCATCACCCCTGTCCAAATTAAATGTCAAGACCCAAGTACAAATAAAGCATCCATGAGTCTGGTCCTGGCTCTTCCAAGAGGCTGCTGCTTTTTCAGATTTGTCTCTTTTGCACCTGCCAGATGAATTATTGAATTTATGAGGGTTAAGCTAAGCCAGAGCTACTGATCAGTGAAATTGGGTGCGACTGGGTGGAAGCCTTGTGCACTGAGAGCTCAGGCAAGCAGCAAGCATCATTCAAAGAGCAGCAAATCTATCTGTGAAGTTATTACTAAACAGCAGGGGTGTGGATGTCCAAGGTTCCCGGGACAGACTAATAGGAACCAGATGAAATTTCTCCAGGGTACTGAGCCTGTCACTCCTCAACATGACACAATTCACATTCATAGAAAGTCTGGGGCAACTCTCAAGATGGCCTTGGATTTGAGAGAATTGGCTCCAGGAGAATAGGTCATGATCATAGCATCACAGGTCTAGAGTTGGAAGGGACCTACAAGACCATCTAATCCAATCCTGGTTTTACAAGTGAGGTCTTCCCAATGCCAAGTCCCATTCTCTATTTGCCATTCCAACCTTAACTTGCCATGATGCCATGAACAAGTCACTTCAGTTCCTCATCAGAAAACTGCAGTAAAGTGGGGGTTTGAACCAGGCTTCAAGGGAGGTTTCCAGATTTAATGGAATTATGTTCATGACGTGCTTTGCTATATTCAGTTGTTGTTGCTACCGCTACCTGTTTACACTGTAACATCTATACATGTAAGCTCACTGAAGAAAAGATATGTTTCAATTTGCTTGGGGGGGGGGTTAATACCCAGCACCCAGAAGAGTGCCTGGCACATAGTAGGTGCTTGTTTTATTGTTCATCCCTCTTCCATTTAACTAGTAGCATGAGAGGCCTTTGGAGGAAAAATAGATGTCAAAGACCAAAGGAGAACTTGGTCCCCAATGTCAAATCAGGTTGTAATAGGGAAGCAGCAGGATGGGATGGGCAAAAAAACATTCAGCCTGGAGTCACAGGACTTGAATTTGAATTCAAATCTGGTCTGTACCTCCATCTTTGTGCTTAGACAAGTCACTTCCCTTTCTGGGCCACAGTTCCACAGGTTTAGAACTGGAAGGGACCTTTTTGGTTGTTCAGTAGTTTTTCAGTCCAATTATCCATGACCCCATTTGGGGTTTTCTTGGCAAAGATCCTAGAGTGGTTTGCCATTCCTTTTTTCAGCTCATTTTTATAGATGAGACAACTGAGGTAAACAGTGTTAAGTGACTTACTCAGGGTCACACAACTAGTAAGTATGTGAGACCAGATTTGAACTCAGGGAAATGAGTCTTCCTAACTCCAAGTCTGGTACTTTATCTAATATAGCACCACCTAGCTGCCTAGAAGGGATCTTAGAATTCATCTAGTTCAACCCCTTCATTTTTCAGATGGAGAAATTGAGGTCCACAGAGGTTAAATGGGAGAACCGGGATCTGGACCCAGGTCACTGACTCCAAAGTAAACTGTTTCCAGCACACAATAGTAGGAATCAGAGTAGATGGAGCTCCAGGAATGTTGTTAGGAAGCTCTGAGTTCAAATCTGAACTTTAATACTTAACCGACTGTGTGACTAAGGCAAGTCATTTTGCCTCTGTTTGCCTCAGTTTCCTCATTTATAAAATGGGGGTAATAATAGTACCTACCTCACAGGATTGTTGTGAGGATGCAGTGAGATAATAATTGTGTAGCACTTAACTCAGTGACTGGAACATTGTAAGTGCCATATAAAGGTCAGGTATTATTATTATTGTTGTTGTTATAATAATTATTATTCTATACAATGAGAGGGTTGAATTAGGTGCTCTCTAAGGTCTAATTTCTAACTCTATAATCCCATATTAATGCTTCTGGCTTGATGAAGCCTTCTGTATATGGTCTTACTCTATAGCTGACTCTTCTCTTTACATTTAGAAGTAATTATAAAGCACCTACTATATGCTAATCACTGGAAAAACAAAAAAAAATTTCAAATAGGCCTTGGCCTTAAGGAGCTTACATCCTGTAGGGAGTCTAATATATTAATTGAGAAATAAATATAAAAATATCCACCAAGTCAGTGTGGGTTAATCTGGGGGGGGGGGGGGGGAAGAAAAGAATTTGGTGGGGGAGGACAAAGAGGAAATCAGGAAATATGTTGTGTAGGAAGGAGCCTTTAAATTCAGTCTTAAAGGGAACTGGGGATTCTAGATGGCAAAGGTGAGGATAGAACACATTCCAGGCATGAGAAATAGCCTGCGCAAAGACTTGAAGGCAGGAGAAGAAATAATATGTACAGGGAACCCAAAGGAGGCTAGTCTGGCTGGAAGGCATGAAGCAAACAGAGATGTCAGACTGCAAAAGGGGAGTAGAGGCATTTCAACAAAGCTCTTAGGTGTCGAGCTGGAAAAGATTTCAGAGGTCACTGAGTCCAGTTCCCTCATTTTACAGATGGGGAAACTGAGTGCCAGAGAAGTAAAGACCAGTTGTCCACAAGCTGTGATATTCACCAGCCACTAGGATGCAGTTTATGTTGTTCAGCTGTCACAGGTGAGACAAAGGTGTCATCGTTATCAATACATAACTGACATTTACAACAGATGTTTAGGGCTGCAAAGTGTTTCAGTATATTATCCCATTTGATTATCCCAGCTGTTAGTGCCTTCCCCTCTAAAGCTTCATTCTATCTACTCTTTATTTATCTTGCATAGCCTCTTCTTGTCTCTTCATTTATCTGGGGTCTCAGGTTCCTATTAGTCATTTCTGTTCTCCCTTTCCAACTCTGAAGATCATTCTCCAAGGTAAAGAAAGCAGAAACAAAGCAGCACTGCCTTGTGAACAGCTCCTTGATCCTTTTCACTCCCCATGTTCTATGTCCTGGGGCATGAGAGTCCAGAAAATTCTCTTCCCACTGACTTCTATACCTGGGGAAACTGAAGAGAAGAAACATCCCAAAACAGTTTACCTCCCAGATAGAGAAAAAGTAAAATGCCATTCTTCTCCACTGACTCAGTCTTGAGGTTTTCCTTTTCCACTAAAAGCACTCCTTAATATTTCTCTCCAGACATCAGAGACCTGGAACACAGATCTTGCATATATTTTCTAGTCCACAAATCAGAGAACTGATCACTTTGAGGAACAACTTAAAGGACTGAGAATCTTGTTTGTCTGATGCCAGGCAGCCAATCTATTGAAGCCGCACAAATGGGGTATTTCTCATCACTCCTATGTTTCACATCTGGCCCTTTGGCACTTAATCCCAGAATCAGATGAAACAGGAATCACCATTTGTCAGAAATAAGAGCTATTAATTCAGGTCACAGTTCAACGGATTATCACTGCTTGAAACTAAGTTGTTTGTCTTTGGGAAATTACAGGAGTTGGGGCTTCTCTGCCCCACTCCCAGCTCTGTAATGATTCATTCAGTGCTAGAATCTATAACCATGAACATGGTCAATGTCTGAGTTCAAACCACAGGCTTGGATTTGATTGCAAAAAGACAGACAAGCCAAAATGGAGAAAGACATGCCCGAGTAGTTATAAAGTCAAAAATGTATGCCATCAGATAATAGCACTGCTTTATTGCATTCAGTTGCATTCTCATACAAACTTGCATTCCGTCACAGAAGTTAAAACTAGAAGGGGCCTGGGAATCAGAAAATTTTAGCATTGGCAGGTCTATGAGGCCACATAGTCCTGTCTCTTATCCTTCTATAACCATGGGAAGGAAGAGGGTTCCATGGAAAGTGCCCCCCAACACTATTCAAAAGCAGTGGAGGCTGCAGAAAAATGTAGAGAGGGAGGTGAGAAGAGATAATGAAGCCAGCGCTGGATCAGGAGGCAGGGGACCCAAATACCAATTCTTCTAGTTACTCCTGGCTTTGTGAATTTAGGGAAATCACATAATTTCTCTCAACCTCAGGGTCATCTCTGTCAAATAAAGAGGTTGGACCCAATGACCTCTCAGATTTTTTTCCCAATACTGAAGTGAAATGAAATCTGCCTCTCACAGAATCGATGATCCAGCTTGTGCTAGAATTCTTCTTATGCGGAGGAACTCATTACATTCCTCAGAGCCTGGATTAGGACTATGGAGATAAGGAAAGAATTCATTAAGTGTGCCCCACACGATGGATAAAGGGGACAAAGCGAGACTTTAAATAACACTATTTATAGTGGGTTTTTTTTTAAATAAATGCACATATTTTGAATGTCAGAAAATGTTCCTCCTCGGCATGGGATATTTAGCCTGTGATAAGGCAGGTCACGTGTTATAGGGAATGTGTTGTTACACATTCCTTTTCCAGGCTGACTTAGCCATCAGAGAGCCCTTTCTTTCAATTCAGGAACAGCTCTCATTGCAGAACATTCTTCCTTATACTGACAATGAAATCTACCTCCCTTTAATTTCCACTCCTTGTACCTAGTTAAGCCCTCTAGAGTCCCACAAAACAAGTTTAATCTCTCTTCCCCTTTAGCATCATTGTCATTGTTCAGTTGTTTTCAAACATGGCTGACACTTGGGGTTATCTTTACAAAGATACCGGAATGCTTTGTTGTTTCCTTCATGGGGTCGTTTTATAGATGAGGAAACCGAGGCAAACAGGGTGAAGTGACTTGCCCAGGGTCACACAGCTAGGAAGTGTCTGAGGCCAGATTTGAACTCAGGAAGATGAGTCTTTTAGACTCTAGGCCCAGCACTCTGCACTGTGCCAACTGGCTGCACCTTCTTCCACTTGACAGATCTCCAAATGTTTGAAAAAATAAATCATGCCCACTCAGTCTTATCTTCTCCAGCCTAAATAAAAATTCACATTTCTTTGAAACTCTAAGGTTTTTAATTGCTTTCATCACAGGAACCTGAGAATGTATTATTCTCCCCATTTTAGACATAAGGAAGCTGAGCACCAGGAAGGTTAAGGGACTTGCCCAAGGCCACATAGGCAATTAATGTCTGAGATTTGATTTGAACCCCAGTATCCTTATTCCAAGTCAAGCATTCTATTGACTACCCCATACTCACATGCCATAACCACTACTTTCTACATCATCACAGCTAAGCTTCCCTCATTTGGCTCTATTCTACCATCTAAAGTCCCATCAGCATCCTCTAAGTGTGTTCTAGCTTCTAAATGTGTCCCTTAAAACCTAGCACTCAGAATTGAATTTTGCATTCTAGGTGTGGCTTTGGTTTTGGAGCTTGGAGACACCTGGAAAGAGAAATTGATTTCAGGTGAGCTGGGCTCAAATCCCAGCTCTCCCCTCCACCTGTTGAAGGGTACAATTAGCACTAAGGCAAGTCCAGAAGTCATTGGCTACATTATGTTTGTCAGAGAAAGTGCCAAATATGAACAAAATTTTCCTCAAAAGATCTGACCAAGATGGAGCCCAGTGGAACAATCACCACTCTCATTCTAGATGCCATGCCTCTGAATTCAGCCTAAAACTGTCCGACCCTTGTGGACACTACGCTAGGTTCTTGACTCATGTTAAGTATGTAGTCCCCAAGGCCCCCAAAGTTTTTTCACACTAATTACTATCTAGCCATACCTTTTGACTCCTTTACTTTTCAATTGATTTCTCAAATCCAATTGTAAGTCTTTATTATGTTATTATATATTATATGTTATATACAATATATTATATCTTTATTATGCACACATTATGTTCTATCTCATAACAGCTAGCATTGATATGTCACTTTAAGATTTGCAAAGCACTTTTCAAATATTATTCTATTTGATCCTCCTGACTACCCTGGAAAATAGGTGCTTTTATTATCCCCATTTTACAGAAACCAAGGCTTGACAGATGTTAGGTGACTCGCCTAGGGTCACATAACTAGTAAATATCTGAGGGTGGATTTGAACTCAGCTCTTCCTGATCCCTTCCCCATCCCCCATCCAGTGCTCTCTCCCAACTTTCCTTGTTATTAGATCCAAACCAGTGCTATAACCTGCCAAGGTCCTTTTTATCCTAAATCTATCTGTCAGTGTGTTAGCTAGCCCTCAGAGATTTGTGTCCTTTATCTGAGTCACTGATAAAAATGTTAAATAGCCCAAGAGCAAGCCCAGGTCCCTAGGTTTCTCTGCTAGGCACCTCAACCCAGGTAGACACTGACCTCATTTTTACATCTAAGCCATCAAAAAAACACTGAAGTGAAAGTGAGTAGTGACTGAAAGCTGTAGCAGTCCTCTAGAGACCTCCCTCCATATCGACATAGTTCTGTTAATCAACAGTCTCTGGGCACTGTCACTGAGCAAGGTGCAAATGAATAAATGAAAGCATATAGCAGGGGAGGGTTACAAATACATCTTATGCTGTGATCACCCAACCCATATTTCTTCAGCTCATCCTTAAGAAGATCATATGAGAAACCTTGTTAAATACTTTTCTGAAATCCAAATACATAATAATTTCTAGCATTTATATGGTATTTAAGATTTGCAAAGTTCTCATATGCTATCTCGTGCCCACAGCTTTTTCCTGATCTGCCCAGCCTAGTGAGCATATCAAGAAAGCCTCGGAGACTGCTTTGGCTTCACTTTTTCTCAGGGAGGCCAAGCTGACCTTTTCCTTTCCTCAGTGCTCACAGACATCCAAAGAATAATCCATTCTAGAGGTTTGCAGAATAAGCCTACAGCTGATCAAGCCACATTTCCCACACCCCCAGCTTTGGCTCTGACCCTGACTAGGTGAGAACATTTTTTGATTGAACCAAACATTCAAAACTGAGTGTGAACAGAGCCTGCATCTCCTTGAAATCTATCAAAGCCCTAATGAGAGAGAGTGGGTCCTACCTTATACAACTGGTCTGACTGGAAGCATCTATCTCAGGAGTGATTCTGAGAACCTAGAAACTGGAGCCAAAATGGCATCTGAAACGTAGCAAAGGCAGGCCTGGCCTGTGGCAAAGAAGTGAGATATTGAAGAGAATTATTGGCCCTACGGCATTTCATAGCAGACCATCCAGACCAAGAAAAGGTCCATTCTTTCCCCACTTCCTCTCCTGATTCTAGCTATCCACAGATGCTACAATGTAATCTGCTCTTCTGTTACTCAGATGTTTCTAGTCAACTGAATTCCGCCTTAACCAACAAAAGGCTTAGGGTTAACTAGAGATAAATATAAATTTAAGATTAAGCAGACAGCCCAACACATACCCAGAATGCTGGGGATTTTCCTAACTAGGGAACTGTGTGACTGAACTGAGAACTTTTCATCCAAAATAAACTCCCTGAGGCCAAAGTAGAGGGAACCAAGCAAATCTCAAGGGTCATTACCTGGTCCCCAAGGTTTGCAAACAAAATAATCATTGTAATTGGGTATCTTACTGGAAATCACCTGGAGGCCTTTTGAAACTCAGGCTCCATCTAGTGGGTCCCAGTGGGTAAAGGACAGGACTTCACATCAAGAAAACCTGTGTTCCAATTCTGCCCCGGATTCTTGGGAGCTGTGTGACTCTACACAAGTGGTTTAAGTTGTCTGAACATTGGTTTCCTTGTGTGAAAAAATGGGGATGACAATAGAGCCTCCTTCACAGGGCTTTTGTGAAGATCAAAGAAAATGGTTTTGAGTAACGTCCTTTTCAAATCTTAAAGCCAATAAATTCCAACTACAGTTATTATTTGGCAATTAGAGTGCAGTGAGTAGAGCATTGGGCCTGGAGTCATGAAGAGACAAGGTCAAATCTGGCCTCAGACACTTACTAGTTGTGTGACCCTTGGCAAGTCACTTAACTCTGTTTGCCTCAGTTTCCTCATCTGTAAAATGAGCTGGGGAAGGAAATCGCAAACCACCCCATTATCTCTGCCAAGAAAACTCAAAAAAGAGATCACGAAGAGTCTGAAACAACTGAATATCCACCCAAAACTTTAAGTACCCCTTAGTCAGGTTAGTTCTTCCCTTTGCCAACCCAAAGGGCACTCTCTTTGATGGGAAGATAGCAATGACAAAGAAATAGGATAGACTTGCTTTGTCTCCACCATCTGTCAACATTTCACCAAGCCGTGCGCCATCCTTCCACTGCTTTTTTTTGCCTCTAAATAGAACTTTTTTAAAAAACCTTTTTCATTTTTTTAGTACCTATCACAAGCCTCCTCTTCAACACTCAGAGATCTCTGTCACTCCCTGGTATTCTTCATTTTAATTCCTCCTTCCATTTGTCCCTGCAAAATCTGAGCTTCCTGGACAACTCACCATGAAGTCTATGGAGTCAAATTATTCTCTTCGGAAGCTGTTTAAATGTGAATTTCATAGAATCATAGAAGAGGGTTTTTTTCAGAACCAGAATGAACTTTAGACATTGTCTAGTTTGGGAGTTCCTAACCTGAGGTTCATGAACTTTTTAAAAGTAATTTGATAGCAATTCAGTACAGTTGGTTTTATATGTGATCCCTATGTATTTTATGTACATAAAACATTATTCTAAGAATGGTTCCACAGCCTTTACTCTGTTGCCAGAGGAGTCCATGATACCCCCCCCCAAAAAAAAAACAAGAGTATAAGAACCTCTGGTCTAGTCCAACCCTGATTTTACAGCTTACAAAAGTGAAACCCAGAAAAACAAATTGGTTCACCCAACATTACATAGCCAGTTAGTGGCAGATCTCTTAACTTAGCTCTTGGTCCGTTCTAGACATGGTACACATTAGGACATTACCATGAACTGATAGTTAACATACAACACACACTTGTTAAACACCTACTGCTCAAAAAATCTATACGAGGTACTGGAAAAGAAAGAACCAATTATGTAAACAAAATCATTAGCAGAAAAGAAACAGAACCGATTACCCAAAGTTAGACACCTAAGTAAAATTTCTTGATTCATCTTCACCCTAAACATTTTCACTTTTTCCATGAAAAATCCATTATGTGAGAGCCAGGAATGTAGACTTCTCTCACCAAGTTTTTTTTTTTAATCCATTTACTATTTTAATACAACTAATTTCATTACCAAATAGGTCATTTCCAGCATAATTTCCAATTTGCACTCTGCAAATTGGGTTACATTGACTAATTACACCTGCTGAACCATTAGTTGCTGAAACTATTTTAAAATTCATGCCAACATTATGCAGACTCCCTTTACCTTGTGTGGTAGACTGTAGAGGGGTCTAGGTTGGACGAAATGGCATTTGAAGTCCTTCCACATCTGAGTACCAGCCTCATAGACTCACACTTGGAAGGAAGGCAGCCGCTGGGACATTACAGCTGTCCTAGAGACCAACCAGTTTTCCCAGTCTCCTATAGAGATCTCCATTTCCTTGACACCGTGCAAGATCTCCTATAAATCCTATCTGTTTAACTGATAACACACACTAGGCATTGTAGACAGAGTACTAGATGAGGAATCAGGGAGACCTCAGACACCTATGTAACCCCAGGCAATTCATTTACCCTCTCTGAAACTCAGTTTCCCCATCTGTAAAATGAGGGTGTTGGGACTTGATCACCTCTAAGGTTCCTTCCAGTTCTAAATCTATGATCTTATAATCTAAAGCATGAGAATCAATGAGAGGTAAGATGATATAGTGGGTAGGGACTAGATCCAGCCCTATATGTGACCCATATGGGTGACCAAGAGGCATCTCTCTACAACATTCACAGCTGGTCAGGAGATCTATATTGCCAATAGATTGCATCGGTAGAGGCAGTCCACACACTGAGAGATCCATAAATGGATAACATCACAGGACTAGGCATAGAGACTGACAGACAGACTCATAGAATCCCAGAGGCAGAGTAGGAGACAGGAAGCTTTAACAAAATACTTCAAGACTTGCAAAATGCTTCATTTTATCTCACTTTAAGGCTATCATTTGTTAGTGCTGGTGACTAACATCAAATTTTAAACTGTGAAACTTATTATTTTTTTTACTGTAACTGTTCTCAGAACATAAATAGATTCACAAGCTAGCAGCCAAAATCATTCTTCTATTGTCCTACGCCCATCTGGCAGCTCAAACTAGGAGTTTTCCAAGGTCCTCTCCTTCCCTGAGCACTCTCCTCCAGAGGGCCAATTCTCAGCCTTCACAGCTGCTCATCAGTAAAGGAGTGGGTTGAAACAGATGGTCTTTATGGTCCTTGCCAGCTCTATATCTCTAAAGAAGGATTGGAACCCAGCTCTTCCTGACTCCCGGGCTAGCCCTCTCTATCCACTCTACCATATTGCCTGGGAACAAAAAAAAAATCCAAATATACTCTCAGTCTGGCCTTTTTTTTTGAGCTAAACCTTGCAATGTGTTCTGAGGCAGAATCGTAGACTTGAAAGAGTATCAGCTCTAGCATCTGAGGTCCTGGCCTCAAATCCCACTTGGGACTCCTGCTGCCTGGATAACCTTTGGCAAGTCACTTCACTTGGGACTCAGTTTCCTCCTCTTCCACTGAAGTGTCTCGAATTTAACTTATTTTTCCCGGGTGAGTTGACAGACTTGTCCCTTGAACATATGGTACTGACCTTTTGTGTAAAGAACCATGCTGCGTGCTACATGGACATACAAATCCTGATAGATTGTAAATGTTTTGAGGGTAGGGCTAGATTTACCTGCAGTGCCTGGCAGAAAGCCTGGCATATTGCAGAGATTTTTTTTTAAGTGCTTGGTGATTAATTTAAAAGGAAATAAGAGCTCAGAGTGGTATGGGGAGAAACTCAAGTCATTCAAAACACAGACAGATTCAGATGAAAATTCAAAGAACCATATAAAATAATAGCCCATGACCCCCATGAAAGTACAGAATAATTCTGGCAAATCATTCTATCCTCATTTTCTTGATGAAGAGACTAGACTAGAAAAAAGTAATGCTTTTAGTGCAGGGAACTGATTCCTCATAACTTCTTGAGACTTCTTAGATAGACAAATCTAATTTTTCTTTTACAATTTTTGTCCCCTCCAAAAAGGAATTTGTGGCTTAGACCTATACCTCGGTAACTAGGATGTAGGATCTCACCAACCAAGGATGCCAATCACAACCTATCCATACCTGCCCATCCTTTGCAATTGTGCTTCAGTAAGTCCACCCAATCTGCAAAATGCCTTTGTTTCAAAAGAAAGGTTGGGGTCATTAAAAATACTGTTCAGTTTCCCCAAAGCAATAAGCATTCTTCTCTTCCAGTTTAATTCTGGGCCCAGCTTGTCATCTCTTTATGTTTTGTTTTGTTTGGGGGTTTGGGTTTGGGGGGGAATTTTTTTTGTTTTGGGGGGTTTTTTTGCTTTTTGGAGGGGAGAAGGCAGGGCAATTGGGGTTAAGTGGCTTGCCCAAGGTCACAAGGCTAGTAAGTATTGTTTCTGAGGTCAGATTTGAACTCAGGTCCTTCTGACTCCAGGGCCAGTGTGCTATTCACTGCACTGTCTGGCAGCACCTTGTTATCTCTTTATAGTGTCTTTCAAAGCTACATGTAGTCAAGGAACAACTGTATGAATCACCATAATCTTGGGGCAGCTAGGCGGCCCTGAAGTCAGGAGGACCTAAGTTCACATCTGTCTTCAGACACTTAACACAAAAACTATCCTGTGACCTTGGGCAAGTCACTTAACCCCAATTGTCCTATCTTCCCCCCTCCAAAAAGCAAAATAAATAAATGAATGAATCACCATAATCTGGATAATAGTCACTTTTATTTGTTAATTTATTATAAAATGGATTTTTAATCCATTTGGTTTTTCCTGAGTTTTTCCTGGAGCAGTGGCTGATGAGTAAGATCCCTCCCCCACCCCAAGCTTCTTTTGGAGTAAGAAAGTGATAATAGCTGGGAATGAGAAAGTATGGATAGGTCTCAGTCTTCACTGTAGATCTCATTACATTATCTTTTCCTTCCAAGCCTCTTCTGAACTTCCCTATTTCCCTCAAAACCTCACCATTCTTCCAATCTTCTAGTTTCTCAGCTTCCTCATCATCCTTGATTGCTCTCTCATCTGAAACTGCTTTCTTAGAACATAAGCCCCTTGAGGGTAGGGATAGCTTCATTCTTTGTATTTTGCATCCCCAGCACCTAATACAGTATCTAGCACATAGCAGGTGTTTAATAAATGCTCACTAATTGATTTTCAAAATTACTAATTATTAATTACCCTTATATGCCAATTCTGATGACTTTTTATTCAATCCTCATCCTTTCTTCAACATCTGACATCATTTACCACCCTCTCCCCTTGCATACTTCCTGTCTCCTCTCTGGGTTGAAGAAAATAATGTGTCCTTTATTAAAAAAAAAAAACATGTACACAGTCATATCTGCACACTTTAGAAACTTGGAAACATAATTTTCTAACTGGTTTCAAAATCTTACAAATGAAGTGAGCTTTGGATCTATTTGTTAAAATATAAAAATGTAACACCTTCTGATAAGTTGCGAGAACAATTGATTGATATCTGGGAAGGTGGAAATTTGTTAGCTGAATCTCAATAAAAACCAATGTATAATGGCAGATGAGATTGAAGAAAAAGTATCATGATTAAGTAAGCACAATCAATAATGCCTTTCTTCCATTTGAATCTACATATCTTTGTCAGTTGGGACAACCAATAAAACCAAGAATGAAAACAATCTAAACTTGAAGCCAGATCTTTTAATCCCTGTGTATCAAAAAGTGCTAAGCCAAGATTTTTTTTAAATAATGGAGCATCTTCAGTCACATTCATTGTTCTCAGTAAAAACCATCATTATTCATCTCTTAATGATAGTAAAAAAGGATTTTGTACCATTAGTAAATAAGTTATTCACAAAATATTAGTTCATCTTTCTTTTACCCTTTTAAATGTCTATTTTGTCTTATAATGTATGTAATTATTAGTACAGTAGCAAATGTACAAAGTATAAATAAGTAAATAAGAAGAGTCAGCCCAGTTTAGTCAATAAGTCCCCAGGTAAACCTGGGTTCAAATCTCTCCTCTGACTCATACTGGCTATGTGACCCTGGACAATGCCCTCAACTTCTCAATGCTCTGGGCCAATAGCATCAAACTCGAGTAGAAACCTGACACAAAGACCCTAGCAGGTCCATATCGACTTAGGAAACACAGATTCACATTATCTATGTGTTATTGTACAGGGGGATCTTTAAATTCCTTACTATTACAGGCAGGAAAGGGTAAGGACCATGAACTGAGGATGGCCAGGGAACAGCACGGTGAATGTGAGGGGTCCAGGGACCTGGGAAAGAGAGCTGGAGGGCATGGAGGCTAGAACACAGGAATACAAAGTAAGGAGAAAATCACACACACACACACACACACACATACACATACACATGTATGCACACATATACACATGCACATACACACATGCATGCACACATACACACACATGCCAAAGAATATAATTAGAGAAGCCCCAACATCTCTGTTGAATCAACCATTCAGAACTGTATACTAGATGTAATCAAGCCTTTAATCCTGCTGAGAGGAGGACATTTTTTCACTAGCAGATGAAATCAGATGTGGTCACATAGTTTTGAAAAGTATCAGGGTGAGTTGAAAGAATCAGACGCACTTCTGGCCTTATGTGTGTCTAGCAAGCCAGTCTGGAATTGGAAATGCCAGCACAAGATTCCAGAAGCAGGATATTCTAGTGGTAGTCAATAGCACTGTCCTTTAGGGAAGGGATGGAGTTCTCTCCTCCTCTCCCTTTCACCACAGATCAAAGGGTGACCTTGTGAAGGATGGAAGATTCGGACTTCCCACTGGCTGCAGTAGGAACGGCTTCCGGCAATAGCCTTTACAGCTGGGCATTCCATTATTGCCACATATACACTCTGAGCTTAAGCCCACTTCCCCCACAGATCCTTCTATCACTGTGGGAGACTGTCTCAGACTTTTGGGGGACTGGTTTGCTCCACCTTTTCTTACTATGCTACCTCACTAAATGCCCTTTTTCTAAAAGCTAATTGAATGTGACTGATAATTCATGGGAAACCCCCCCAGATGGGGCCTTTTAAGTGGCAGTATTAGAGAGCAGTGGTTGCTTTCTGGTAACCTAACCTGCTCGTTCAGTACAAGTTGAGAGGAAGAGCTCCACTACCATGAAGATGTCCAGGCGTCTGAGTTGTGCTAGATATGGTGAGTACTCACCTCTGGGCTTGTCCTCAAACTGTTCCTTCAACCCAGAATGTCCTCGTTATCCCCGCCTCTGCTGATTGGAATTCTCCTTATTCTTTAGGTCCCAGATCAAATGCCAAGGCAGGCCAACAAGCTTTTATTAAGCACTTAAAGTGCTGAGAATACAAATACAAGCATAAAGAAAGGCAGTCCCTGGCCTCAAAGAGCTTACATTTTAAGGGACAAAAACAATAGAGAAAAGCAATCTGAAAAGTGGTTGGGGCTGGGACCCCAGTGGCACAGGGAAGGTTCTGATCCCTCTAGCCAGAAATCATTCCTCTCCCCTCCATACCCCCAGAGCATTCCTCTTCTATGTCTCCAGCAATGCTTAACAAATTGTCTGATTTTTATTCATGCCCATCCCAGGACAAATGAGAAACAGGACATGTTGGCAGCTGCTTAGCTCTCTAAGCATACTCACTGGAGAGCAGTAGCCAGAGAAACTGGTGTTTATGTAAGTGTGATGGTTCTGAGAACAATTCCCTTCCCATAGTCCTCCCCTGCACACACTTTCCACCCAGGGCTCGCAGGTCCAGAATGGAGCCCTTGCCTGTTAATCTGCCCAGTGGAAAGCCTGGGGCTGACTCAGAGTTCGCCGGGATCATTTTTTCTTCCATTTTCTTTGATTTTCTATTCATCTCTGGTGATTTCATTTGGTTTATTCAGTGTTTGCCTGCTTTGGAAGGTGGCTGCTGCTGAGTAAAATTGATCTGGGAGAGAGAATGGGAGGGTGCAGGGGACCAGGTGAGGAGAGAAAAAAAACACACAGAGGGAGGCAAGGATGCCCGTTGGGTTCTATTCAGGCTCCACAACAGGACTACAAGAACAGCAATTGTGGCTTTGGTCGGGGGCTGGGAGGGAGGCACCAAGAAACTCAAATTCACAAAGCTTGGATGCCAGCTGGACAAAGTGCCAAGCCAAGGTCATGGGGCTGAGCAGAGCAGAGTCACTGACTGTGGGCAAGGATCCAACCTGGGGAATTCTCATGGATGGAGAGCTGGGGCCTTTTTATTTCATCCATGAGAGAAACTGAGCCCTAGAGAGACAATGGGGCTTCCTCCACTCAGGATCCCCCAGGGAGTTAGGGACAGAATAATAATGATTTACAATAACAGTATTTATATAGCACTGGAGGTTTGCAAAGCTCTTTACTTTTCATGGAAATATAGGTTTGTATTTGGAAGGGACCTTAAAGTCCAAGATCCTCATTTTACAGATGAGGACACTGAGGCTGAATAAAGTTAAGTAGCTTACCCAGGGTCACACAGCTAGTAAGTATCTGGGCTTGATTTGAACTGTGTTCCTGACTCCAAGCCTAATACCACCTAAGGTCTGCCTAACATACAGTATTTCATTTGGTCCAGAGAAGGAAAAAGAGTCAGCAGGTAGAGATAAAGAGGGAGTGCATTATAGGCATGGGGAACAACCCTTGCAAAGGTACGGAGGTGGGGAGGAGAGTGGGAGGAACAAAAAAATAGGCTAATTAGGCTAGAACATAGAGGGCATGGAGAGGAGCAATGTGTAAAAATATTACAAAGGTCACCAGCGTCATATCTGAAGGACTTTCCAGGCCAAACTGAGGAGTTTGTACGTTACCCTGGAGGCCACAGGGAGTCATGGGAACTTTCTGAGCAGCGGAGAAACCTGGTCAAATTGCTGCTTTAAGATGATTACTTTTCCAGGTGGACAGAAGGAATAGTGGAGAGGGGAGAGACTTGGGGCAGGAAGGGCAGCCAGCAAGCTGTTCCAACAGCCCAAGAGCAAGGCAGGAGGACCTGGACTAGGGTGGTGGCAGCAGCAAAAGAGAGAAGTGGGTGTCTGTGAGACATGATGAGAAGAAAAGCCACCAGAACTTGACCACAAATTGGATGGCGAGGAAGGGTGTCAGAGAGAAATGAGGCAAGAACGTCCTCTAGGTTACAAGCCTGAATGACTCAGTGCAGATGGTAAAAGTCTGAGACAGGTTTCACATTCAGGTCTTCATGACTCCCAGTCCAATGCTCTAACCATTATGTCATCTACCTGCCTCAAACAACCAGTAGATTGTCTGAATCTTTGAAAATTACAGCCAGTTGTTTTAGACCTATCCTCAAAGGTGAGGACTAACCATTCACCATCATTCTTTCTCCTTATATACAAAATATAAACTCCCTCAGTTTTTAAAACTCATCAAATCTTGTCTGGACCCCCTGCTAGCCTCATTGAACATCACTCCCTCTCCCACTCTCTGCAATCTGGCCAAGTTGGCCTTCTCTCTGTCACACACACACACACACACACACACACACACACACACACACACTCACACACACACACTGATGACACTCAATCTCCCATTTCTGCACCTTTGCACTGGCTACCCCCCTTGCCTGGCATGCATTCCTTCCTTACCTCCACCTTATAGTGTTCCTGTCTTTACTATGAATATCCAGTCTTTCTGGATCCTCCCAAGTTGTTAATTCTCCCAAACTATCTTATATTTATCTCCTTTGTGTGTATGTTTTTATTCCGTGCAGATTTATGCCATGCATATTTTGACATGTACTTGTCCCCTTCCCTCCCTTCCACCCCCATAAAGCTCCTTGCAACTAGAGATTGTTATTTCCGTAACACAGTACCAGACACATAAAAAGTACTTAATACATACTTGTTTAATTAATTGATCAGCTCTTTGAAGAAGATAGTCAAGGTTGGCACAGTGTGAAGAACAATGGATTTGGAGTCAGAGGACCTGGAATTCAAATCTAGGCTCTGCCACTTACTATATATATGACCTTGGGACAATCACTTAGCCTCTGTAGGCCTCAGTTTCTCCATCTGTAAAATGAGGGGTTGCTAAGGACTCTTCCAGCTCTCAATCTATGATCCTTCTGTCCTACCTGTCTTCTGAAATGGCAATTACCCGGGTTTTAGAGCTGCACATAGGTCAAGTGTTTCAAGTAAGCCAAAGCTTGATTTAGACCAAAGCTTCCTGCACCTTCTTAGGGATTGGGGATACCTGTGGGCAAGGACAGCTATAAAATGTGACACTGAAAAAAAAAATTACAAAGACTATCCATCCTGGGTCACATGCTACAATGGTTGACTTGCATTCCCCAAGGGATTCCAGGCAATGTTTCAATAAGGAAGGAGCAGGGGAAGGAGTCCTTAAATATAGCCAGAATGCAGGGAATCCAGCACCCGCAGGGTCCCAACGAGGCATGGAGATGGACGTGGCCTCCATATGGAGCAGCATCCATGGTTCCAGCTGCCTAAGGATGCACATTAATATCCTTTTTTAGAACTGTGCTGTGTCTTTCCTGTCACATTTGCTTTTATTTATGACTCACCCTCTTTTGTCTGTTTGTTTTTATATTTTAACAACTCTTCCCCTAGCTTGGGAGATACATAGGCCATTGACTTTTAGAGGGAGGCTATTCTTTAAGGATATTTACAAGCCGGCTTTATGCTTCTCAGGGTAAAACAGGGAGAGGTAGGGGGTCTCTCTCCATATGCAAACACCTCAGAATAACCAATTCCATTCTAATATCATGCCAGCCACAAACTCACAGCTTCTCAGCCATTTAATTCACTTCCCGCTAGTGCCTGCGGTGCCCATGTTCAGCAACAATGATGGGATGAAGGGAGCAAAGAAAATTAAATTTATTCCAGGAGGCAGAAGACAGCAAAAACGAGGCCAGCTGGAATCCTTACCAACCAGCTTCCCTTACTGGCTTGTCCTTCACCGACTTGACCTCATTGCCCTGAAGCCAACTGAAGGATGAATTCTCTCTGAACTCAGCAGCACCAGATTCTAAATTTAGAGATAGAAGGAACCCCAGAAGCCACCTAGTCCAATTCTCTCATTTTACACATGATGAAACTGAATCCTTCTGAGGGTCACAAAGGTAGCATTATCAGACAAAGGATTTGTCAGCTCCACAGATCTTTCCCCCACTAAATGTGCCCTATAATAAGTTCATGGATCTAGAGTTAGAAGGGGTATCAGGGGCCATCATCCAGCAGTAAGCATAAGAAATAGATTTTGAAACCATGCTTTCCTGGTTACCATGGTTGAAACCATTTCAGTCAGCTTCCACATAAAGTCAAAACACTGACAAGCTAGAACAAAATTCAATATCGGCATCAAATGAGGGGAGAGAGTGAAAATGACAATGGACTGGGTCACATTTAAGAAGTCCCATTTTCCATGGTTCCAAACTATCCTCTGACCCAAAGACCCATTTTTCCAATTTTCTCTTGATACGGCTGAGACCGAAGGGAAATTACAGTCTTCCAAGAAAGAAGTATCTTAGAAAACACCTAGACTGACAATGAGGGTAAGTCAACTGGAGAAAATTACCAAAACTGATCTGCATGTAAGATATTTCTGAGAGATACCATTCAGGATCGGGAAGACCAGCCAAGGAAATAGGATAGTCCTAGAGGAAGAGTGTTATATGATAGACTGAAAGTCATAAAATATTAAGACCGAGAAGAAGACATTGGGTGGCCCCTCTATGAGGAACTAATGAAGCACAGGGACAAGAATCACAAAGAATAAGAAAGAATGTAGGCTGGGACCCACTCCACCAGGGATAGTGCACATGTGGATGAGATCATGAAGCCATCAAAAAAAATTTTTGAGATTTTTTATAACATACCTTGAAGTCATTGGAGACAGTCCCCTAGTGAGGCTAGAAGTCATGACTTGGCATCACTAGTTTATGAAGAGAAGCAGGGTATGGGAGTCAATGAGGAGTGGGGTGAACCTGTGATTTTATTAGTTTGGGGAGCACTGGGGGGGTAACAAAACTCCCTGGGCCAATGCAGACCAGCGCCTACTTTTCAATTTATATTCATAGGAAATTGCTTGGGGCGTGGAGAAGTGAAGAGCCTTGTCCACAATCCTACGTCCTGGAACCATAAAAGTCAAGACTTCAGCAGGCTTGCCTGTTTCCAGGGTCAGCAGCATTGGCTTTTCTCCATGAAGAATTAAGGTTACTGTGTGGGGTACAAAGACCCTAACCCAAACTGACTACTCGGAGACCTCCAAGTGAAGATAGGAAGTTTTATTAGAATCTCTCGAGAAGCGGGTGGTCCAGTCACTGGAACAATGCCCAGGAGAGGAGGCCTTCCCACAGAAGCTAAAGCTGGGTTAAATAAGAAAAGGGTTACAAACATTAACATAATTATTACTAAGGAGGCTCTAATCTTGTTGGATAATATACATAATACATGAAGTTCATTACTCCGGCACAGTAACAATCTTAGAATTCTGAACCCCCCTTCAGTCTTACCCTAGACACATTCTTATCGGGACTTGAGTGTCCCAAGGCTACTGTCTGTTCCTTGATTGGTCAAATCACCTGCTGCTGCCAGCTCCTTTCCATTCTTCATTATTTTTAGTATTATCTAGGAGTTTTAGTCTGGGAACCAGGGTCTGAGCTTTTTCTCAAGGCTACTGCCTCAACTTTCCAAGGTTACTGCCTGTTCCTCCTTATCAACAGTCTTGTTCAGCAATTCTTGCAGTTCTATAGAAACTTAATTCTTTTATGGTAAGCTGGGTAAAAAGGGCTGACAAGAATAGAGTAACTATATAGAAAGACTTCTAAAGTTTCAAAGTCACATAATTTCTAGAAAAATGGAAACTTAGGCCTAAGGACTTACTTACTTTACAGACAGTCTCTGAGAAACCACACTTTGACCTGTCCCATACATTATCACATAAGAGATGGTGGCTGTGTTCTCCGATCACCTCTGAGCACAGACCAATGAAAATAAATTGATTTAATTAGAGAAGTTATGATTTAACTTAACAAGAACCTTCTTGTCAACTCTCAAGGGAGACTGGAAAATCTTCACCAAAGACCTTAGATAAAAAGCAGATTCTTATTCACTGGAAAACATAGGTATAGTTACTGCCCAAGTGTTATTGCCTACCTTGTTTATTGCTTCTGTGTTGCTGTTATTTATACTCCCTGCCCCCAAACCCAATAGAAGGCAGGCTCTTCAAAAGCAAGCACTGCATGATTTTTCACAGAACCCCAGAATTTCAGAGTTTGAAGGAACCTTAGCATCCAACTAGTTCAAACCACCACCAAGAGATTTCCCTTCAGAGCAGACGAGACACAAGATCATCCACCTTCTGTTTGGAGACCTCCAATGACAGGAACCCAATGCTTTCTGGGGCAGCCCATTTTAGCTGGTTCTAATGGGTAAAAATGTGCCTCTTTGCAGCTTCCACACTCATTCCCATACTCCCAACGACTAACACAGTGGCTTATGGTCTTTTTTTTTAACCAGACTTGATATCTGATTTCTATGTTGTAGGGATGAGGAGGCTCTGTCTATCAATGCAATTATTTTGAAATTATTTTGCAAGATTTACAAGCGTTTGGAAACTTATAGTCTTGGAGCATCACGTGGGGCATGGAAAGGATGAATGAATAATCCAAGGTCATCTAGCAGTAGGTGTCAAAAGCAGAGCAAGAGCCCAGATTTTCCTGAATCTAAGTCCTATTCTATGCTGCCTCCCAACTTGCACAGAGTAAATGCTTGAATCCTATGTACTATAAGGATAAACCTCTTGCAGTGACTATTAGAACCATTCAAAAATGCAATGAGCTGCCTCAGAAGGCCATGGGTTCTTTCTCATTAGAGGTGTTTGAGCGAAGGTTGGAAAGTCACTTGTTGGGTATGCTGAAGTACGATACTTTTAGGGGAATGAGGTGAGCTACATGGCCACTAAATTCCTTTCCAACTCTGAAATTCTGCAATTCTGTGAATGCAATTGAACTGAACTGCATATGAGAAGGCTTTAATCAATAAATCAGCATTATTAAATCCTTACTATGAGCACTGTGCTAAGAGTTGGGATACAAATGTGTATCTTTTCTGATCAAGAATATAGAAGATGCTGCTAAGAAAACACAGAAGGCAAACAGGAAAAGACAGAGGGAAATTATCTTTTTTTCCTCAAGGAGATATTTATAGTTATTATAACAAAAGCAGGTTGGCTTTTTTTCTAGGCAGAAGGCAAGATTTGACTACATATTCTATTTTTTTCTCAAAACAGTTCTTAAGTTCCCACAAGGGCTTAGAATAATTATTGGGTTTCTTCTCTTACCTTCACACAATTTAGAGAGTTGATAAGTAGAGAGAGAAATTTATCATCTTAAAGAAAATGGTACCAAGAGTCTGCATTTCCATGGCACAAGCCCAAGGGAGGGTATACAGGAAGAAAAGAACTGTGTTTCTTAATGAGAGAGGTGCTAGCATAGAAACTTGAAATCCACAGACAATTCAAATATTTTATTATAACCAGCAGTTTGAGTTTCCTTTATCTATAAACCTTTCCACAGATCTGCATGCTACAAGCTAAAAATTGGCTGATTTGATTTCTCCTTCCTTTCCAAGTCTCCCTCTACTATAGTGGAGAGATGGAGAGAAGTCATTGGGTCAGAAGTCCCAAAGGATGGACATTGTGAATATAACCCATATAAAACTCAGAATATCTTTATCCCAACCCACTAAAACTGATGAATCTAGGCACCAAGAGCAAAGCTACATCTCCTCAGATTTCTAATAGTACTTCTGAAAGGTTATGGTTTCTTTCTCTAGTGTTATGGGTTAATTCTCCATTCTGGTAAGTTCCCCGCAATGTCAACCACCTAGCACACCAGCATCAGTTAACCAAATAATGTCAATTAGCTTTTACAAAGGAATGTTTACTGAGAAGAGCTATCAACAACAGTACTACAAACATTTACCCCCAGCTTCTGAGGGGGGAGCATTTTCCCCTTATACCACCTTGGTTCCAGGAAGAGTGGGCTCAAGCTGAAAGCAGCTTCTACAAAGAGAGCATTTGCCCTATCCAGTTCACTTGCTAATTGACACAACCATTAAATGAGAACCATCTCAGTTATTGGGGCTCTGGTTCTCTGGTGCCTGAGGTGGGAGCAACCTCTGGTGTGGAGTCCCATCCCTGCATTTGCCATGGCTCATTCTCCCAACCCTTTGAGGTTTATCAGGTCATAAAATCTCCAATACTCTACCCAAAAGCAGGAAAAATAGACACAACTGGAACAGAAGCAAGGGAAGGGCCATGTGCCCACAGGCAGAGCTGTGGCCCCACTGGGGAACTAAAGGTCAGAGGCCTCTCTCTCCACTTGGCGGCTTTTCATAATTCATCTTCTCTTCATCTGAAAGCAGACAGGCAGGAAAGAGAAAACACATTGGCTGGTAAGCGCCTGTTGAATACATTCTCAGTCCCAGCTCAGCAGCTCATCTAAAAACATCGCTCCCTCACCCGGCAAGCAGACTGGAAACAAAGCCTGAAGGTGCTCAAGAGTCCACCTGCAGACTGCATCATCTCAGCACACTGTGCAGGCACTTATAAAGACTGGAATCACTGGTCATCCTCCCTCTTACCAAGATTGCATGGGGAGCTCCCGTTATTGACCCTGATCATGACTCATCTGTGGCTTAGAGAAATATTAAGAGATTTGATACATTGCCCAGAGATTCAGTAACCCCCCCCCCCAATACCTCACCCTATAGGTGAGGTGTGGCAACACCTATCATTTCATCAGCACACACAGCTCCTGGTGTGAAAACTCTCCCACTCAGGCAATTCCTAGCAAATACAGTCTTTGAGAGAGGCCAGAGGTAAAGCCATTTCCTCCCGTTCACACACCTGATACAACAGAAACAAGACATGAATCTGTCTGCTGTCTCCACAGTTTTATCTACCAGCCTGGATTCAAATCTCACCTCTCACATTTGCTCTCCCTGTGACCTTTGGCAAATCACCTAATCTCCCTAGGTCTCAGCGTCCTCTTCTGTAAAATGGGTAGAGGAGGGGACTGGACAAGTGACTGCTAAGCTACTTCCTGCTCCACATCAGTGATCTTTTGACCATTTGTGATTCTATACATTTTGCCCTTTTTCCTGAGAAATAGACACATTTTAGCCTGAGAGGACTTTAAAAAGCCAAGGGATAGAGTGCCACAAGGCAGTGGAAAGATGAGCAGGTGTGGAGTTAGAGCATCTGGGTTCAAATCCCGCTTCTGCTTCTTTACAGCCTATGTAATAATTAATAATAATAACAACAAAAACAATAGAAATAGTCATGATAATAGCTAATACTTTATGTGTGTCATCTCACTGGAGCCTCACCACAAACCTGTGAGAATGGTGCAATGGTCTGATTTTATCAACGGAAATGACATTCAAAAAAAGGAATAGGTGGTGCAGTGAATAGAGCACCAGCCCTGGAGTCAGGAAGGACCTGAGTTCAAATCTGGCCTCAGCCACTTAACACTTCCTAGCCATGTGACCTTGGGCAAGTCACTTAACCCCAATTGCCCCTCCAAAAAGCAAAAAAAATAGTGGAATCACCATCTGCTTTTGCCAATGCACCCCAAGAACCACGGGACTTCTCCAGCCAACTTGCAGTAGAACCCTTCCATTGGTGCTGTGAGATCATTGGAGCAGGGACTGGCCATCTTTTCTTTTGTGGGGAGGGGTAATTTATTTATTTTTTTAATTAAATTTTATGTTTATTTTTAGTTTACATCATTCATTTCTACAAGATTTTGAATTACAAATTTTCTCCCCATCTTTCCCCTATCCACCACCCCAAAACAGCGATCCCACTGTATATCCCCTCCCCTAATCTGCTCTCTCCTATATCTTCCCCCATTCTCCCTCCAACTTTCCAGTAAGGCAAAATGGACCTCCATACCCCAGTACTTGTATATCTTGTTTCCCAGTTGCATGTAAAAAAAATTAATAATTATATATATTTTAAAACATTTGATTTTAAAACTTTCAATTCCAGATTCTTTCCCTTCCTCCCTCATCACCCACCCTCACTGGGAAGATAAGCAATTCAATATAGGTTGTACATGTGTAGCTATGCAAAACATTTTCAAAGAATATATATTATGAAAGACTGACTATATTTCCCTCCATCCTATCCCACCCCGCATTTGTTCTATTCTCTACTTTGACCCTATACCTTTTCAAAAGTGTGTGCTTCTAACTACCCTCCCCCCAACCTGTCCTCCCCTCCATCATCTCCCGTCTCATCCCCTTCCCCCCTACTCTCCTATTTGGTGAGAGTATGTATTTAGTGTGTACGTCATTCCGTCCCTAAGCCAAATTCAATGAGAGTAAGGTTGACCCATTCTCTTTTACCTTCCTGTTCTTCTCCTCCTTGTAACAGTTTTCCATTGCCTCTTCTATGTGAGATAATTTACCCCATTCTGTCTCTCCCTATCTCCTCTTATTATATTCCTCTCTCACTTTTCAATTTCACCTTTTAAGTATCATCCCTTGCTATTTAATTGGCCCTGTGCCCTCTGTCTATGTATACCTGTACACATATATACACATTCACATATGTATTCATATGTCCATATACCCTCCTATATAGACATATATATGTATGTATACATATATATAAATTTATATTCCCTTCAACTATCTTCATCCTGAGAAAAGTTTAATAAGTTACAATTATTGTTTTTCCATGTAGGAATACAAATAGTTCAACTTTGATAAGTTCCTTATGATTTCTTTTCCCTGTTTACCTTCCATGCTTCTCTTGCTTCTTGTATCTGAATGTCAAATTTTCTGTTCAACTTTGGTTTTTTCATCAAGAAAGCTTGAAAATCCTCTATTTCATTGAATGACCACATTTTCCCCTAAAACATGATACTCAGTTTTTCTGGGTAGGTGATTCTTAGTTTTAATCCCAGCTCCTTTGATCTCCAGAATATCATATTTCAAGCCCTTTGATCCCTCAAAGTAGAAGCTATCAGATCCTGTGTTATCCTGATTGTGTTTCCACAATATTGCAATTGTTTCTTCTTGACTGCTTGTAATATTTTCTCCTTGATCTGGGAACTCTGGAACCTGGCTATAATATTCCTAGGAGTTTTCTTTTGGGGATCTTTTTCAAGAAGTGATCAGTGAATTCTTTCAACCTCCATTTTGCCCTCTGGTTCTAAAACATCAGGGCAATTTTCCTTGAGAATTTCTTGAAGGATGATTTCTAGGTTCTTTTTTTGATCATGGCTTTCAGGTAGTCCAATAATTTTTTAAATTCTCTCTCCTGAATCTATTTTCCAGGTCAGTGGTTTTTCCAATGAGATATTTCACACTGCCTTCTATTTTTCCATTTGTTTGGATCTGTTTAATAGTATCTTGATTTATCACAAAGTCATTAACTTCCATTTGCTCCAATCTAATTCTAAAGGAATTATTCTCTTCAGTGAGCTTTTAAAATTCTTTTTCCATCTGGCAAATTCAGCTTTATAAGGCATTCTCCTCATTGGCTTTTTGAGCTTCTTTTTCCATTTGAGTTAGTTAATTTTTTAAGGTGTCATTTTCTTCAGTCAGGTTGTTGACTCTCATTTCATAATTTTCTTGCATCATTCTCGTTTCTCTTCACAATTTTTCCTTCACTTCTCTTATTTGGTTTTCAAAATCCTTCTTACGCTTCTCCATGGCCTATAACCGATTCATATTTTTCTTGGAAGCTTTTGGTGCAGGAGTTCTGACTTCATTGTCTTCTTCCCATTCCATGTTTTCATCCTTTTTGTCCCCAAAAAAGGAAACTAAGGTTTGACTGCTGTGCTTGCTTTGCTTCCTTTGTTTGCTCATGTTGCCACTTGTGACATTTTTGCCACAACTGAACTCTGCTTCCAGAGAGAAGAGCTTTGTCCAAATCACTGGGTTTTTCACAGCTGCCAGAGCTATTAGTTGGCTGCCCTCTCTAAAGCCTCCACAGGCTCTGGCACCTGGTCACACACCCCAAGACCTCCACCCAGGACAGTGATCCAGATCCAAGTAGGTTAAAGCAAGAGTGATTACCCCTCCGAATGATCTCTTGATCCCTCTAAGATCTGCAGGCCAGGAGCTCTGAAGCAGCCATGCAGCAGTGGCCACCACACCTCAGCCTCTTCTTCCTTGGGGGCAGAGGCTGTACTGCACTCCTGGACCCCCTGTTCTCACAAAATCCACACTGAACTCTCACTTTGTCTTTGGCATTTATGGATTGATAATTCTGGAAACTACCACAGCTGCTGGTGATCCACTCTCCCGAAGTCCACTCCAGCTGCTGCTGGTTGTGGCTGCCCTGGGGCTAAAACCATGGGCTAAAGCGGGGCTGGCCTCAGCTCCCAGCTGCTGTGATGGACCCTTTCTGCCCGCCTGCCAGGCTGCCTCCAGTGGGAAGTTTGTTTCTCTCTGTCACTTTGTGGGTTCTGTAACTCTAATGTTTGTTTCGAGTTATATTTCATAGGTATTTGAGGTGGTTATGGGGAGAGCTCATGGAGTTTTCCTGCTTCTGTGTCACCATCTTGGTTCCACTCCTCCCCCATCCATCTTTTCTCTTTGTATCATCAGGGCTTACTAGAGTCTACACATATAATAGATGCTTTATTCATTCCTTCACTATTATTCTCCATTTTACAAATAGGTTGTGTGACCTTAGGCAAATGACTTAACTTCTGAGTCTTCATTCCCCATCTATACACTCAAGTGGTTGAATTAGCTTACTTTTAAGGAGACTTTCAGCTTTAAATCTTGCACCACATGAGAGTCAGAGTGGGTAAGCTACTTGCCCAAGGTTACACAGCTAGCTGGCTCTTATGCATTTTTTTCACCAATACCTGTCATTCTGTTGTGGCACATAGCTAGACAAGAGAGCATACCACCCTTGTAGAAGGAAACAGCCTGGAAAAAGGAGACATCTATACATCCTGCCCATCAGAACTCCCCTTTGGAATGCAGCTTAAATCATTTTCCCCTGGATGGCTGAAGGCCGAGACTTCCATAAGCCATTCTGGTCATAACTCTGACTTTGAAGGCTGATAAAGTGTTTCATTCAGCCCAGTGTATGAACTGAGTAACGGCTCTGTATGCAGGGATTCAAATGGGACACAATATCCTGTGTCAGGACATAGATCAATTGCTGGAGAGAAGACGGCATTCAGCACTGATACGGCTGTTAAGAGGGTCAGATTTATGACAAAGACCAACTTGGATGGAAAGACCAATGGTGAATCTATCAAGAGACTGGCAATATAATTTGGAGTGAGTGATTTCTCTCCATATCCAACTGGAGTCTTGTATTAGCCTCAAAGGGAATGAAAATAAAATGTCAGAAGCCCTGAATGTGAAGAATTTATAAGTACAATTAACTGACATCAACTCACTTGCAAAGATGTCCTTCCAGTTAAGGTGCCCTTCCAAGTGGATGGTCTGGGTGACCTAGATGTGTCACCAAAATGACCCCAGGTGCTCGTCAGCTTTCAAAACCCCCATTTGGTTTTCATCTGGCAGTATAGAGCTTGAGTCTAAAGAACAATATTTTCTCCTACTTTTGAATCACATGAACATAGGTCCCAGAAAATCCATGTCATGCCTGGTATTGCCTGAGGAATTCATGGTCTCCCCTTAGGAAAAATAGAAGAACACACCAAGGTGTCCTAAAAAGATTGGGATGATTTTGTTCAACTCAGTTATAAATAAATTAACATAAACTAAATAAGAGAGAGGCTGCTGGGAGCAGTATGACATAATGGATATGGAGCTGGCCTCAGGAAGAGCTGGATTTGAGTCCTGCCTCTGACACATACTGGCTAACATGTGATCTTGGGCAAGTCACAGCTTCTCAAAAGAGGAATACACTTGCATTGGTGAGGGAATGGCCTCATCTGGGAGTTCCCTATGCCAATGAAATCACAGGCCCAGCCCCTGTCCTAAGTAAAAAAAAGAAAAAAAAAACAGCAAATCCTATGTTTATTCATGGAAACAGTCCCAGGCACAAATACTAGCAAATCATATTTGGAGCAGGATTTAAGCAGTGCCCTGACCCCAAATATCTTCCCATAATTCCTGAAACACTCATTATTAGAGCTACTTCTTTGGATGAAAATATTGTTTCCAGATCATCCCTGAAAAATACAAATGTCTTATCTGGAAGATGCGTTCACATCCTTCATACTTCAGAGAGGAGGAATTTGACAGATCAGAAGAAAGCCAAAGAGAACCTGCAAGGAATGGTGCCCTGGACAGAAGTTTAAAGCAAAGAATCCTGCATCATGAGTGTCTGGAGAGTAGGTGGGGGAAGGGAACAAGCATTTGTCAAGTGCCTACTCTGTGCTAAGCAGCTTTACAAATATTATCTGATCCTCAGAACAAACCTGTGAAGTAGGTGCTATTATTATGCTCATTTACAACTCAGAAAACTGAGGCAGAAAGTGGCATCTGGAGAGTAGGGGAGAGGAGAAACTAAAAAGGGGGAAGGGGAAATCAACGGAGAAAGGGAAGCTGAAAGGATATTGAGAGTAAACAGTACGTAGGACACAGTTTTGCCAAGGTGTAAGAAGTTGTGCAAGTTGTAAAGTATGGGCACACATTTGTTCAAATCAATCCATGTTTTTTAAGACCCTACTACACAGAAGGCTGGGACTTGTCCTTGGTGCTGAGACCACAAGAAATATGATATTCCTCCTTTCCTCAAAGTATTTTCTGTCTAACAAGGAAAGGGGCTGTATGGTATGTACACAAGTAATAAGGATATGAGGTCCTACAGCTTAGAAGGAGATGGAGTCAAAAGCCCCTCGATACTATCTGTGCTGACTTGGATAGCTTTATTTTGTAAGACTCTTCTGTTGGAAGAACACAGGGAAGGAACACAACCTTGGCTAATCCAGAAGCTTGCTGATGGAATAATATTGGACTGTGAATATTTTAAGATGGGCAGAAATGAACCAGAAAAGACAAGGAGACCTCCCTCTATGACCCTTTGTAGAAAATAAGGAGCTTTCTGGAAAGTTATCTTTATATTAAATTGAATTCTCTTTCAGTTTTCCTCATTTTCCTGAGTCTGGCCTCATAGGTGATGGTGCCCTTGAATAAAAGATAGATTTTCATTCGCCTGGGGACACTGTGTAACTACTGCCCACATGATATATCCAACCTTGTAGTCTATTTCTCTAAGTCATTCTTGTCTCCCTGCTCCTCGTCCCAAAGAATGGAGGCTCCCTATGGGCAGGGTCTTTGGAGCTTTTCCACAGAGTCACAGATTTTGACAGCCTACTTAGCTGGAGCATACTGACCCCAAAGGTGTATTGGGAAAGTCGAGAGCCTCAATAATCTACATCGTCAATATTCTCGGCCCTGAAAGGAAATGTGACTCTTCAGCCAAGAAAAAAATGGACTCACGTTTGTGAGTTGGTACCAGTGTGTGAGGCAGAAGGGAAGAGCCAGGAGCAATGGCGATTACAGAGAGGGACATTGGGACTTGTTAAAAAAAAAAACAGCCTCCTGGGGAGAGTCATCCACAAGCAGAATGAACTGGGGCAGAAGGTGGACAGTTTCTCCTCATTGAAGTCATTCAGGCAAAGCCAGGATGATGACCACGTGGTCATCTGGGGCAGTGGGGATACTTCTTCAGGTATGACGTGAAGTAGACGACCTCCAAGGTCCCACTCCAATTCTAAATTCCATGGATATAGGTAATTTATAGGATTTAGAGGCATGATCTGTGAGCTAATGCAACCCCCTCATATTATAGATGAGAAAATAGAGACCAATAGAGGTTAAGCATGTGGTCCAAAATCATACAGCTACTAAGTGGCAATCAGTCAATTAATCAACAAATATTTATTAGGGGCGGCCAGGTAGCACAGCGAGTAAGAGCACCGGCTCCAGTGTTGAGAAGACCTGGAGATCGAATCCCGGGCTCAGACACTCAGCACCACACCCAGGAATAACTGGCCGTGTAACCTTGAGCAAGTTACTTAACCCCGATTGCTTAAAAAAAAAAATATTTATTAAGTATCTTCTATGATCAGGATATGATGCTAGGCGATGGGGATACAATTACCCAGAATGAAACCATTCTTGCTGTCAAGGAGCTTTACATGCTAATGGCGGAAGGCTTTCTTTCCCCAAATCCAGAGCTTCTTCTAATGCCCCATGTTTTTCTCACTCTGTTAGACTCATGGTGGCAGGTGCTTAACAAACACCTTGCATCCATTCATTGAGTGGCACAAGAGTGCCACACCCAAAATCAAGAGAGCCGCTAGGCAACCTCTGGCACAACAATTTCCCTCTCTGGGGCTAGATGATCTATAAGGTACCTTTTGGTTCTGACATTTTCCAATTCTAGAAATCAAGCCAGATCCTATTGAAATGAATTCCTGATGTAGGCTAGATACTGGGCAAAATTGCCAACTCTGTGATTTAACTTCCTCCTTCACATCCCTCAATGTTTTTAATTGACAGGAGATGTATTCGGAATACAATGAACAATCAGTTAACCAATCAGCAGAGTGTATGGGGTGCTCAGAGAGGACAAGCATTTCTGGTGTGAAGGCTGCTCCTCCTCCTTTGGATCCACCCAACTCTCAGCCGTGGCTCCAAGAAGCTGTGAAATTGGAATTGAGGCATTTTCAAAAGGCCAGTCAAGGTGACTGTGTTGCTGTGACTCTCATTCTGGCCTGGCTGGGATTAGAGAAGGATAAAATGCTGTGAGCTTCCAAGTGGACGAGGGACTCAGGCCCTTTCTTACCTGGATCCAGCATGGAACCATGAGGACATGTCCCTAAGATTGCTTCTCTCTCTTTTGTGTCTATTCTTTCCTTCTTTTAGGTGAAACAGATTGGAGATGGCTATAAATTTATGTTCAAAAGGTCAGGGGAATGAGTCACCAGAAGTCTATGAGCTGGATTCTATGCCAGGATTTCCTGGAAGCCAGATCATCAGGAACAAAATTCTGAGTGACCTGCTTGACCCTGCCCAGTAGTAGCAGAGATGTACTCATCCATCCATCAGAGATGCAGCTTTTAGAATTGAGACTTGTGGAGTAAATGCCATGTAGACACTACATTCAGTCTGGGCTCACTTACCTTAGGGACTGAAGTACAGTATGGGAGATCATGGCCCTAGGGATTAGAGGGAAAGGTTTCTAGCTTCTGCTCTTTGTGCAACTTCTCAATAGATTCCCTTTTGTAAAAGCTAACTGATATGAATTGGCTAAATGGAATAGATGACTGAGTGGGGGGAGCTTACCAGAATGGGGCTTTGAATGATAGAATTAGAGAAGACATCCCCCAATCCCTCAGAAATATCCTAGAATTCTAAAGGGGAAATGAGTCCAGTCTTGTTCTGGAGGAGTCCAGAGCCTTTCTACACCTTCTAGAATAACCTCTTCCCATGGAGTATCTGCCTTTTAACAGAGGACTCCTAAAGATACAGTGCTTTAACCCAACTCAACTGTGAGAATTTCAGATGCTCCAAAAGCCAGGGGCCAGAAAAGTGATTAACTTCTAGTATTTTCCAGATCCCACAGGGGGCTTCCCTCTTTACCTCTGCCCAAAGCCAGCATGTTCCCAGGATGAGTGCCTATCAGATTGTGGATGACCCATTATCAGGCTGCCCATGAGAGAACATATCCATGTTCCCAGAGATGTTGAAAATGTTCATTCCTGGCTCCCAAGCAGAATTATCAACCCCTCTCTTATCCACTAATAGAAAGTTACTTTCCATACTCTTTTCTAGGGGACCCCTAAGTCAATCAGCTGGACAGTCAACAAGCATGTATTAATCCCTTATTAAATGTCAGGCCCGAACGCTCCCTCTTGGTGTAGCTTGGTCCCTCGGTCTCTGTTCTCTGAGCCCAGTGGAGGAACCCCTAACCAGAAACTCAACATGTCTATTTACAAGATCCATGCAAGAGAGATCTTCAACTCTCATGGAAACCCCACTGTTGAAGTTGATCTCTACACTGAAAAAGGTCAGTTTCGAGCTGCTGTGCCCAGCGGTGCTTCTACTGGTATCCATGAAGCCCTGGAGCTGCGAGACAATGATAAGACCCGCTACATGGGGAAAGGTGTCTCGAAAGCGGTTGAGCACATCAATAAAACTATTTCCCCGACCCTGATTAGCAAGAAACTGAATGTTGTGGAGCAGGAGAAGATTGACAAATTAATGATAGAGAGGGATGGCACTGAGAATAAATCTAAATTTGGTGCAAATGCCATATTGGGAGTGTCTCTGGCTGTTTGTAAGGCCGGAGCTGCTGAGAAAGGTGTCTCCCTGTACCGCCACATTGCTGACCTTGCAGGCAATGATGAAGTCATCCTGCCAGTTGCAGCCTTCAACGTGATCAATGGTGGCTCCCATGCTGGTAACAAGCTGGCTATGCAGGAGTTCATGATCCTCCCTGTTGGAGCAGCAACCTTTAAGGAGGCCATGAGCATTGGAGCTGAGGTCTATCACAACCTGAAGAGTGTGATTAAGCAGAAATATGGACAGGATGCCACCAATGTGGGGGATGAGGGCGGCTTCGCTCCGAACATCCTGGAGAATAAAGAAGCTCTGGACCTGCTAAAGAATGCTATTAGTAAGGCTACTGCAGGCATCCAGGTGGTGGGGGATGACCTCACAGTGATCAATCCCAAGCGCATTGAAAAGGCTGTGAATGAGAAAGCCTGCAACTGCCTCCTACTCAAAGTGAACCAGATTGGCTCTGTGACCGAATCTCTCCAGGCGTGCAAGATGGCCCAGTCCAATTGGTGGGGAGTAATGGTTTCCCACCATTCTGGGGAGACTGAAGATACCTTCATTGCAGACCTGGTGGTGGGTCTCTGCACTGGGCAGATCAAGACTGGTGCCCCCTGCCTATCTGAGCGTCTGGCCAAGTATAACCAGCTTCTCAGAATTGAGGAAGAGCTGGGCAGCAAGGCTAAATATGCTGGACGGAACTTCAGAAACCCTCAGGCCAAGTAAGCTCTGTGGCCAGGAGGCCCAAGAGCTCGCATGCGCCAGGCACCTCTGTAGAAGTCAGCTCCTGTCCTAAGAATGGGCAGCACCAGTACTAGATCAGTTTTGTTTTGGGGGCAGGGGCCTCTGCTGCTTAACTTCCTCCCCCCTCCACCTTTCTGTGATGTTCTCACTGCTTCGTTAGAACTATCTTACACCAGAGACTTCCTGATCATCAGGCTCTCTGTCAGCAGACCCTTGTCATCCTGTGACTGGGATAGAGTGACCTGTTCTCACCTCCAACCCTGGTGTTGATGTGTGAAGCCATACACTTGTGATGCAGCCCCAATGAGCCCCCAGGCCAGGTCCTTAGTGGCTTCTATGTGCAGAATAAAAGTATTCAGTAACCCAAAAAAAAAAATGTCAGGCCCTAAAAGTACCACAAGTACTTTTGAGCAATAACTTCCATCTCAAGTTCACAGGATCTAGAGATGGAAGGAATCTAGGAAACCTTCTATTCTGGCCCCCTCCTTTTACAGAGGAAGAAGCTGAGACCCACAGAGAGGAAGAGGGTTTGGTGTTCAGGGTCAGACGGGTAGTAAGCAGAAGAGCTGGGATTCGAACCCAGATCTTCTGACTTCAAGGTCAACATTCCACCATCTTGGCCTACCAAGAGAACTTTGGGAAAGGGATAAAACTGAAACCCAACCAAGAGTAAATAGAAACACCTGGAATTGTAGCCATTTCCCAATATTCTTTGGACTCTCAGACACAATGTCTGATCTCCAGCAACACAACCAGGCCAGATCCTGAACATGAAGTATGTTCAATGGGAGAAAATCAGCTTATGTTGCAGAGGGCATTGCAATCAATTAACTCAATACTTGCATGAAGAATGTGCTGAGCCATCAATACCAACTTTCACTGAGTTCTTGGCACAAATAGCTTCTATTTAGGACCACAGAGTTGTAGATTTATAGCTATAAAGGATGTCAGAGGCCATCTAGTCCTCTCATTTTACAGATAAGGAAACTGAGGCCCAGAGATGTTCAGTGACTTGTCCAAAGTCACATAGATGACCCTGTGCCATTGCTAGGGTTCCACATTCATTGATAGTTCTAAACTAGGCTGCCTTGTGTCCCTCCCTGAGACCTAATAGCCATCCTCTTCTCCATACCCAACTCCCACAAAGGTGGAAGGTTGGCAAGTACTGGGGAGTGGGAGGGAGAATGGAAACCAACTTCCATTTATCCAGTGGTCAAGGCCTTCAGCCCAGCTACATGTTTGCTAGTCCTGCCAGGGCAGCATCTGTAGAAGTCAAAGTGGGAGGCTGAGGTCAACAAAACCAAAGCGTACTTCCGCTATGGAACAGCACCTGTAACTTCCAGGTTAGCCTTCAGAGGGAGTGGTCTACAATGTCCAGGTGTTTCTTTCCTGAACATTGCAAGAGTCTCCTACTTGCTCTTCTAAACTATGATAATAATAACAATAGTTAATGTTTACATAGTGCTTTCTATGTGTTAGGCACTGTGTTAAGAACATTACAATTATCTTGTTTAATCCTCACAACCACCTTAGAGGGTAGATGCCATTATTATCCCCATTTTACATTTGAGGAAACTGAGGCAAACAGCAGAGTTTGAGTGGATGGAAAGCTTGCCCAGCTGCAGCTTCTTGAATCCTTTGCTTGCTTCCTTAAACAATTAACATTAGATTTTTATAAGTCATTCTCCAATTGATAAAGGACATGAATGGGCAGTTTTCAGATGAAGAAATTAAAGCTATCTATAGTCATATGAAAAATGTTCTAAATCACCATTGCTTAGAGAAATGCAAATTAAAAACAACTCTGACCTCCCACTTCACACCTCTCAGACTGGCTGATATTAAAGAAAAGGAAAATGATAAATGTTGGAGAAAATGTGGCGAAATTGAAATACTAATGGTGAAATTGTGAACTGATTCAACCATTCTAGAAAGCAATTTGGAACTATGCTCAAAGGGCAACCTCTGATCCAGCAATACCACTACTACATCTTTAATTCAAAGAGATCATAAAACAAGGAAAAGAACCTACACATACAAAAATATTTATAGCAGCTTTTTTGTGGCGTCAAAGAACTGGAAATTGTGAGGATTTCAATCAATTAGAGAACAGCTGGACAAGTTGTAGTATATGAATGTGATGGAATACAATTGTGCTATAAGAAACAATGAGCAGGTGAATTTCAGAAAAACCTGGAAAGATTAACATGAACTGATGTTGAGTGAAGCAAGCAGAACCAGGAGAACATTGTACACAGTAATGGCAACATTGTGCAATGATCACCTTCGATAGACTTAACTCTTCTCAGCAAAACAATAATCTAAAACAATTTTTAAAGATTCATGTAGAAAATGCTATCCACATCCAGAGAAAGAAATAGGGGATCTGAATGCAGATTGAAGCAAACAATTTTCACTTTTGGGGAGTTTTGGGGGGGGGTTCCTTATGATTTTTCCCTTTCATTCTGATTCTTCTTTAACAACATGACTAATGTGTGAATATGTTTAACATGACTGTACATGTACATGTGTGTACGTGTACATATATCAAATTGCTCTCTGTCTTCAGGAGGGAGGAAGAAAATTTGAAACTCAAAATCTTACAAAAATTAATGTTGAAAACTATCTTTACACATAATTGGAAAAAATAAAATACTATTAAGTGGGGGGGGGAACAAAAAACATTAGGTTTTTGACATTGCCCACATACAACATTCCACCTCTGTGCCCTTCTGCTCTCCCCCCACCCAACTCTAAGGGCTCCCCCATCACTTCATTGCCTTAGATTCTCTCCAAACTCAGCTCAAATCCCACCTTCTGCAAGAAGGCCTTTTAAAGTCTTTCCTATGATTTGAGCTTTGACATTTAACCCTCTGAGATTCTGCTTTATTTGGCTTAGATTAAAGCAAAGCCCTGGGTTCAAAAATTTCTAGAAAACTGGCACTCAAGGAGTTGATGCAATCAAGAGTGCCATTATTAGGAGGTGTGGCAAGTAGACAAACAAAAGCACAAAGACACATATACCACATTGTGATAGAAACAGAGGCCCATCCTCATAGATGCAAGAAACTCACTGAGCTGAGAGTGAGGCAGTGCCAGGGAGGAGACATGAAGTTGGGCTACGGCACCAAAATTAGATACCCTCTGAATGGGAACCAGCATCTGCAAGCCTTATCTGCCAGATACCTTGGTGATAGTGGGAAAGTACAAACTATCTTTGTCTATGTGCTTTTGTGGGCATTAATTATTATTAATCATTAATTATTTAATAATTAATTATTAATATTGGCTTAAGTGACTCCATAGTGGAGTCCTATCATTGGCACCAAACAACATAAAATTTACAATTATCACAGACTACCTTCCATCTACTTTGGATTCAATGGAATTGAAGCCCCCTCTAGATACCCAGACTGATACCAGCAAGAGGAATTCCCTGAATCTTCCATGTCTGTCCCCACACTGACCTTGCAGGCTCCTTTACCCTTCCCCCCTCTCCCAGGGCATTTGGCAGGTATTGGGGTGGTAGGGATGGATGTCCTCATCTGATGTACAAGCTTTGTGTTAAGCATATCCCTTCTGGGGATTGGGGTGGGGTGACTCAAGAAGCAGTTAAAACAGAGGCAGATTACAATTTATTTCATGAGATGATTACTTTTTCTGTCATGTTAATCAGAATGTGCCTAGAAGGGGAAAAATGTATATGTGTGTGTACATATACACATGCATGTACATGTACATATATTAGTTACAAAACCACCTAAAAAGTCAAGGTTACTGCTATGCTGTTTTCTACTAAAAAATGAAGGGGGAGAAGAATTTACCAACCAATTTTCTACAACACCTGTCACTCAAGTACTTTGGCTATCTCCATTTGATGTACAGAGCCAGGGAATTATCATAGAGATGAAATTGTTTGGTGAAGAATAGGCATGTTTCCCCTGAAAATGCTCTTTGAAAGCTTTTTTGCAGAGTTCCACACAAGCAAGCAATTATTCTAAGCGTGAGCTTCAATGTTACCACTTGGAATATAAAAGAGCTCTCCTTGGCTTAGCTGTTTTTGTTTGCCAGCAATAAAAGATTGTTTTAAAGTGTGACCATAAGCAGTTTTATTGGGAGTCCTAAGAAAATTATTTTAGCTATCCCAAGGCTACTAGCACTCTTCTAGAAAATTTTTTTAATGGGATGAGTAGAGATTTAAGAAGAAATCATAAAAAGCTCAGAGATTTTCCCCAATTTCACTTCTAATTTTTGCTTTATTCAAAATCTATGTGTTTGTCTGTGGTAATATGGCTTTAACTGGGTATTAGTGAATGGCATTTTCAGGACAGATGAAGTACAAGAGAATGGTACTAACTTTGGAGGCAAAGGGCCAAGAGAATTTGGTTCTCACCATCTGTGTGACTTCAGGCAGGTCACTCCACATTTAAAAAATGAGAACAGTTGGACTACATACATCATGTTAGGATCACCCATTTCAGCCTTCCCCCATCACTTTACATATGAGGAAACTGAGACCCATAAAATTCAAGCAATTCAGCCCAAGATAGTAAAAGGTAAAGTGGGCCCACCTCAAAGTTCCCTTCCAATAACAGATCTATAATCCTACGAATAATTACATTAAAAATTCCTGCAAACCCCGAGTCTAAACTGACAAACCCCCACAGTGAAGGAGAATTCTATTCCTAGCTGATCTTCTGCATGCATTTAACATTCCCACAAAGCTCTGCAGTACAGTAAATGAGACTGCTGATTTCATCCCGAGGCTCAGACTTAGAGGAACTGTTTATACAGATTAACTCACTAATGAATGACATCTCCATTTCCAAACATCTGTTTGAGACCTCCAATGCTGTCTGGCCTCCTAAACTTTTGATTCTCAGCAGCCCCCCGACTCTTTCTTAGCCACCTTTCCCCAAAATTATTATTTATTGAAAGGGCAGTAATGGATTCTTCTGGGAAAGGACCAGTCTGCTGTCATGGTTCTTCATTCATGCCTTCATTCATTGCATTCATTCATTCAATCTATCAACAAACATTTATTAAGCACCTACTACATACCAGGCACCATGCTAAGTGCTAGGGGATACAAAAAGAGGCAAAAGATGGTGTCTACCCTCAAAGACCTTACAATCTAATGGGGGAGACAACATGCAAACAGCTGTATGCAAAGCAAACTATATATAGAAATAATAGGGAGGGGCCGCCAGGTGGCTCAGCGAGTAAGAGCACCGGCTCCAGTGTCGGGATGACCTGGAGATCGAATCCCGGGCTCAGACACTTAGCACCCACCCAGAAACACCTGGCCGTGTAACCTTGAGCAAGTTACTTAACCCCAATTGCTTAAAAAAATATTAAAAAAAGAAATAATAGGGAATAATCAAAAGAGAAAATGCACCAGAATTAGGAGGAGTGGGGAAAGGCTTACTGTCAAAAGTGGGATTTTAAGTGGGACTTAAAGAAAGCCAGGAGGTCAGCAGTCAGAGCTGAGCAGAGAGAGCATTCCAGGCATGAGAGACAGCCAGGGAAAATGCTTGGAGCAGAGATTTAGTGTCTGACTCGAGGATCAGCCAAGAATCCAGTGTCACTGAACCAAAGTCTGCACTGGGGAGTAAAGAAGATGTACGAAAACAGGAAAGGTAGGAAGGGGCTCGGTTATGAAGGACTTTGAAGGTCAAATGGAACATTTTGCATTTGATCCTGGAGGTAAAATAGGGAGCCATTGGAGTTTATTGGAGTGGGGGGTAACATGATCAGACATGTTTTAGTGGCTGAATAGAGAATGGATTGGAGTAGGGAGAAACTTGAGTCAGGCAGAACCCCCAGCAGGCTATTGCTGTATTTTGGCTATAGAACCCTGAGGAAGACAACCAATCTGGGAAACTTGATGGCAGTAATTGGTAAAAGAAACCACATCTCAACTGACAAAGTCAAATTTGTTACTCAGAACTGATTCTTGTAGCAAGAAACTAGATTCAAGTGGAATACAGAGATTTTCTAAACTGTGTGCACTCAAGGGAGCCATGAGGATGCTCCAACAAAGGCCCAGAATGTTGAGCAGAAAATTCCATTGTCATTCAGTTTATCCCATTGTAGCCAAGCAACCAATCACTTGAGATAATTGGGAGTGAAGAAGGGCAGGGGAATGGTTCAGTGACAGAGTCCAATCAACATCCCAATGTCCAGTCACCCTGAAAACAGGAATGCTTACTGATGGGAATAAATGAGCAGGATTGGAGAGGGGGAGTTATCCAACTTTAACATATCCTCCAAATAACAGGCAATATAAGGTCAAGAAACCAGCCTGGAGAATAATGTATGAAATCACTTTCACGGGTGTGTGAACATTACAGCCCAGCTAGTTTGTCATAATATTCTTTAAGGGATTTTGAATCCCACTTCTTTAGAGTTCAGCTCCTGGTTGATAACACCTTGCAAAACATCAGGATGAATTATGCATTTAAGTGTAGCCTAACCCTGAAAATTATCAGGAGAAGGAGATAAGGTTTGGCTTCATCAAAGTTCAAATAAGACAATAGGTCATCATAAAAACCCTTCTGGGGGTGGAGTCAAGATGGCAGAGTAGAAACAGGACTTCCTCGCAGCTCTGGCTTTCACCTCCAATTTCTGTAAAAAATGACTCTAGACAAACTTTGGAGCTACAGAACCCACAAAATGAGACATAGAAGCTAAACTCCCACTAAGGACAGCCCAGCAGGCCAGCAGGAAATGGCCAGCAGAGTGGGCTGGGAGTAGAGCACAGGCCCAAGTGAGCCTGAAGTTTTAGCCTCAGGGCAGCCTGACCAGCCACGGCTGGAGGGACTTCAGATCACCAGCAGCTGTGGCAGTTTCCAGAATTATCAACCCATAGATGCTAAGGACACAGTGAGAGGTCAGTGTAGACTTTGTGGGAACAGGGAGTTCAGGAGTGTGATCCAGCCTTTGCCCCCAGGGCAAGAAGCAGCTGAGACTCCATGGCCTTGCAGCAGCTGGCCACATGGCTGCTTCAGAGCTCCTGGCCTGCAGATTTTAGGGGGACCAAGTGACCAGTCTGAGGGGTAATTGCTCTTGCTTTAACCTGCTTGGATCTGAATTGAGGTCAAGAGTGGAGGTCCTGGGGTGCATGAACAGTTTGCCAGAGTATGTGGAGGCTTCAGAGAGGGCACCCAACTAATAGCTCCAGCAGCTGCAGTTTTGATAGCAGAGTTCTACTGTGGCAAAAGGATCAAAAGTCAAGTAATTGAGTGGCAAAATGAGCAAGCAAAGGAAGCAAAGCAAAGAGAGCAATCCAACTTTACATTCCTATTTTGGGGACAAAAAGGATCAAAGCATGGAACAGGAGGGAAGACAATGAAGTCAGAACTACTTTACCAAAAGCTTCCAAGAAAAATATGAGCTGGTTACAGACCCTAGAAGGCCTAAAGAAGGATTTGGAAAACCAAATAAGAGAAGTAAAGGAAAAATTGTGAAGAGAAATGAAAACGATGCAAGAAAATTATGAAATGAGAGTCAACAACCTGACTGAAAAAAATAACACCTTAAAAAATAGACTAACTCAGATGGCAAAAGAGGCTCAAAAAGGCAATAGGAGAAGAATGCCTTAAAAAGCCAAATTTGCTAGATGGAAAAAGAATTTCAAAAGCTCAATGAGGAGAATCATTGCTTCAGAATTAGATTGGAGCAAATGGAAGCTAATGACTTTATGAGAAATCAAGATGCTGTTAAACAGATCCAAACAAATGAAAGAATAGAAGGTAATGTGAAATATCTCATTGGAAAAAAACACTGACCTGGAAAATAGATGCAGGAGAGATAACTTAAAAATTATTAGACTACCTGAAAGCCATGATCAAAAAAAGAACCTAGAAATCATCCTTCAAGAAATTCTCAAGGAAAACTGCCCTGATGTTTTAGAACCAGAGGGCAAAATAGAAGTTGAAAGAATTCACTGATCACTTCTTAAAAAAGATCCCCAAAAGAAAACTCCTAGGAATATTATAGCCAGGTTCCAGAGTTCCCAGATCAAGGAGAAAATATTACAAGCAGCCAGGAAGAAACAATTTCAATATTGTGGAAACACAATCAGGATAACCCAGGATCTGGCAGCTTCTACACTGAGGGATCGAAGGGCTTGGAATATGATATTCCAGAGATCGAAGGAGCTGGGATTAAAACCAAGAGTCATCTACCCAGCAAAACTGAGTATCATGTTTCAGGGGAAAATATGGTCATTCAATAATGGAGTGGAATAGAGGACTTTCAAGCATTCTTGATGAAAAAACCAGAGTTGAATAGAAAATTTGACATTCAGATACAAGAAGCAAGAGAAGCATGAGAAGGTAAACAGGGGAAAGAAATCATAAGGAATTTATCAAAGTTGAACTATTTACATTCCTACATGGAAAAACTATAATTGTAACTGATGAAACTTTTCTCGGTATGAGAATAGTTGAAGGAAATAGAAATATATATGTATGTATGTATACATACATACATGTGTCTATATAGGAGGGTATATGGGGGTATGAATACATATGTGAGCGTGTATATATGTCTATAGGTATATTTAGACAGAGGGCACAGGACCAATTTAACAGGAAGGGATGATACTTAAAAAGTGAAATTAAGAGGTGAGAGATATAATGAGAGGAGATGGGGAGAGACAGAATGGGGTAAACTATCTCATATAGAAGAGGCAAGGGAAAACTGTTACAATGAAGGGGAAGAGCAAGAAGGCCCAAGGGAATGAGTCAAACTTATTCTCATTGAATTTGGCTTAGGGAGGGAATGACATACACACTAAATAGGGTATCTCACTCTACAGGAGAATAGGGGGGAAAGGGATGAGGGGGGGATGATGGAAGGGAAGGCAGGTTGTGGGGGAGGGAAGTTGGAAGCACCCACTTTTGAAAAGGGACAGGATCAAAGTATAGAATGTAACAAGTGCAGGGTGGGATAGGATGGAGGGAAATATAGTCAGTCTTTCACAATATCTCCACTATGGAAATGTTTTGCATAGCTACACATGTATAATGTTGTAATGGAAATGCAAATTTAAAGATCTTCCCTGCCCCTAGGCTAAAGTGCACCTGGAGACTGGGGTAGGAGGCTTGTTTTTCAGTTGATACTTTTTGATTGGCCAGTGGGTCCAAAAGGTTGTTACATTCTCTGAGCCAGGAGAAGGCTATATAAGCCCTGATGTGTAGCTTTGTTTTGGGACTCACTTTGAGAAGTGTTCTGTGATTTGATCTGTATTCTGGGAAGCCGTTGTTGAGAGTCCCCCGGCTTTGAAAAACCCAGAATGTGGAAACCCAGATGTTGACTGGTATGGATGTAATGGTTGGACAGTTTGGAAATCTGTCTACTTGATGTTTCTGTCTTGATAATTATACCTGTATACTTTGAGGTTCAGGGTGATGACCTTTTCTCCCAAACAAGGTAAACAATATATGTCTGACTGGTTAAAGTAAGCTTGTTAACCCATTTTGAGTTGCTTTCCTTTAACAAAGCAGATCCAAGAACCTCTGGTAGCAGCAAACCCTGAGGACGCTTGGCGTTCTTGCTGCTACAAAACGCTCCTGGCTTCTGCCCAGGTCCCAATGCAGGCAGCTCACCATTCCTGCTCTCAGCTCAGCGAAGTCTGCATGCAGGCCATTCTTCTCTCCTAGTCCATGGTTCCACAGAGTCACAGCTACCACAACTGGGAAATAAACGATTATCCCAGCCCCCATACTTTCCTTTTACTCTGCAGATCCTGTTCGTGACGCCATTTTGTAGCAGCAAGAACGCCAAGCGTCCTCAGGGTTTGCTGCTACCACAGGTTCTTGGATCTGCTTTGTTAAAGGAAAGCAACTCAAAATGGGTTAACAAGCTTACTTTAATCAGTCAGACATATATCGTTTATCTTGTTCAGGAGAAAAGGTCAGCACCCTGAACCTCAAAGTATACAGGCATAATTATCAAGACAGAAACATCAAGTAGACAGATTTCCAAACTGTCCAACCATTACATCCATACCCAGTCAACATCTGGGTTTCCACATTCTGGGTTTTTCAAAGCCGGGGGACTCTCAACAACGGCTTCCCAGAATTCAGATCAAATCACAGAACACTTCTCAAAGTGAGTCTCAAAACAAAGCTCACATCAGGGCTTATATAGCCTTCTCCTGGCTCAGAGAATGTAACAACCTTATTGACTCACTGGCCAATCAAAAAGTATCAACTGAAAAACAAGCCTCCCACCCCAGTCTCCAGGTGCACTTTAGCCTAGGGGCAGGGAAGATCTTTAAATTTGCATTTCCATTACAAACATATACTAAATTGCTTATCTTCCCAGTGAGAGTGGGTGATGAGGGAGGAAGGGAAAGAATCTGGAATTCAAAGCTTTAAAATCAAATGTTTAAAATATATATACATATTATTATTATTATTATACATGTAACTGGGAAATGAGACATACAGGCACTGGGGCATAGAGATCCTCCATGCCCTACTAGAAAGTCGGAGGGGAGATGGGGGAACATATGGAAGAGAGCAGATTGGGGGAGGGGATATTCAGTGGGATCGCTGTTTTGGGGTGGTGGGTAGGGGAAAATGGGGAGAAAATTTGTAATTCAAAATCTTGTGGAAATGAATGATGTAAACTAAAAAATAAAAAAGAGAGGAAAAAACCCTCCTCAAAGAGAAGGAGCTCTATAGAGGAGTAAATCCAGTTGTCTTCAAATGCAATTAACTTAATGGGCAAGAGGGAAAGCAGAGAATTGTGACTGAGTCATGTAGTCTTTGCTACATACCACCTGATGTTCAATGAAGCTGAGAAAAGCTGCCCCCAACCCAGACCAAGTCCCTTTAACTCAGACAGATCTAAGGGATAGCACCTGACTTGAATTCAAGTCATCCAGCCTTTGAAGTCTCACATAGAATGGGTACATGTGAATGCTGGGCTCCAGCCCTTGGCATAATGTCTGGCACATAGTAGGTGCTTAATAAATGTTCACTGATTGACTGGACTGCTGTAATTCCTGAAAAAATCATGGAAAATAAGAGATTTCTTATATTACCAGAGAAGGACATTTGATATGTTGTCATTTAGTCATTTCAGCCACATTTGACTCTTCATGATCTCATTTGAGGTTTTCTTGGCAAAGATACTGGAGGGTTTGCCATTTCCTTCTCCAGCTATTTTACAGATGAGGAAACTGAGGCATCCATAAAATGGGGATAACAGGACTGGTGGGAGACTAGATCTAATGAGCGGATGTAGATAAAGCTTCAACTGTCTCTTCTAATCCTTCTGCCCATCCATCTCCACAAGCCCCTCCCCTTAAACTGGAAAAGTAAGCTGGATGTTACCTTGACAGCTTGTTCACTATCACTAGTGAGTTTTTCTGAGACTCCAGAAACCATTTACAAAGTATGTCTTCCCCACTGCATAGACACATGAAAGCACAGGCAGAAATCTAGGAGTTTCAAGGGAGAATTCTACTTATACTAAAATTAGCTGCATAATTAATATGATATGAAGCCTCTTTTCTGATTTCACCTCAAAAATGAAACCAGAAAGAAATCCAGTGTTGATTCTTCTACTGGAGTTTAGAGAAAGAGAGCTGCTCATCCAACTCCCTCCTCCCAACCCTTTACTTCAAGTAAGCTCTCCTCTGCTGCCCTTTGTGACCTTGGGCAAAATGCTACTGCTACCCAGCACTTAGCACGGTGCCTAGATGGTAGGATATTGGTTGCTACGGTAGTTGACTGACTGACTGACTGACCTTGCGCAAGATATTTCTTCTCTGGGCTGCAGTTTCCCTATCAATAACTAACATGGAGTGCCCATGAGGGAGATGGCAGTGACCTGCTTCTTAGAAGACGAGCTCATTCCCCTACTTGTGGAGGGAAGCATTCTCCTTCCATTGGCTACATGACAGGAATAGTGTGCATCTTTTAAAATACCAAAGTGGAAAGGGAAAAGGACCTAAATGTACAAAAATATTTGTAGCAGCTCTTTTTGCGGCAATAAAGAATTAGACATCAAAGGAATGCCCATGGGGGATGGTTAAATAAGCTGTAGTATATGATTGTGATGGAGTATTACCGTGCTATAAGAAATGACAACTGCAGAAAAACTTCCATGAACTGATGCAAAGTGAAATGAACAGAGCCAAGAAAACACCGTACACAGTAATAGCAATATTACATGCTGAAGAACTATGAAAGCCTTAGCTATTCTGGGCAATGCCATGATCCAAGACTACCCCAAAGGACCAAAGATGAAGCATACCATCTGCCTCCAGAGTATGCGTCATTTTTCAATTTCTTTGTTCCATTCTTTTTCTTTTATTCAGGTCTTCTGATAACAAATGACTACTATGGAAATGTTTTACATGATTAAAAAAAACACACACACACACCAGACTAGGCAGACACCAGACTTGCTTCCCGGCAGCACCCCGGGGTGAACAGCTCCTGTTCTCCCAAAGCATGGACACCATATACTAAGCTGGGTGTGAAGAAAGCGCTAACTTCTCTCTCTCTTCGTTTTAGGCCCCGGGTCCCTGAGAATCAGCGCTGGGATTTGAGTCAGTTTGGGTTGTTCTCTTCAGTTCTGGATGCAGACAATGGAGTCAGTAGAGGCAAGGTTCCAGACTAGATGATGCCAACAGCCCAGGAGAGAAGCCCAGAGAAGCCATGGAGCTGGGATGGAGAAGAGTAGGAAAGGATTGTACCTGGAACGTGGTGGAACCATGCTAGGTAGGTACTGAATTAAAGAGTGAACCTCATTCTCCTCCTCTTCCTGGAGCCTGAGGAGGTATAGTGAGGGAGAGGGGGAGGGAGAGATGTTTGTTCTTGCTATATAAACGGAACTGGGGTTCCGGAGACCCCTAAAATTAGGGGAACACCATCAGCAGAGGCCTGAGGCAACGGTAAAGATAAGACATTTCCGGAGGCTTGACGAACTGGGGTGGGGGGAGGGTGAAACTGGGGGTGGGGGCCTTGGCCCCTCTCCCACTACCACCTCCCCATTCCAGCTCTCTTCAGGAGACGCGAGGAGAGACTTTCCTCGAGATTTTAAGGTGGGGGGCTTTGGAACCGGTGCACTGGGCTTGGAAGGGAGAGCGGGGGGAGGCACGGTGAGAAGGAGGTGGAAGAAGGCGCTGGCCAGGCCGCAGGTCCAAGTGCCAGGAACCTTGGGCTCAGGGCCACTGTAACCACGAGCCCTTTGCCCACCACCCTCCTGGGACCCGATGCCTCCAAAGCCGCCTTCCAGGGCTTCCCTCCTGGCCCTCCGCCCCGCCCCCGCACCCCCATGGTCCGCAGCCCTCGTCTGCTGAGCCCCCCAGGGGCTCTGTCGGGGGCTCCGCGGCGCAGGGCTCCACCTGCCTCACCAGCAGCCCCGGAGCATCTCGCTGCATCTCCGTAGCCCTGCAGTGCGTCTGCGGACGGTGGCGGACCTGGAGGAGCCCCTTGGGGTGCCACAGCCTGAGGGCCTCCAGCAGAACGGCAGGCCCAAGCTTCCCAGGCTCAGAGCTATCTCCTCCAGCCTCCAGCGGCAGCATCTGAAGCGGCATTTCCAACACACAACAGCTGGCCGGTCCAGAGAGGGCCTGGCCAAAGGCCCGGCTCGGCCAGCTGCCCGCCCAGCCTAACTCAGACTCGGGTGAACATCTGAACTCAGAACAAACGTTCAGAATATAAGATCAGGAAGCAGGGACCTAGCAGTCAAGAAGGGGAGCTTGTGGCGGCCCTCCCAGCCCTGTCCCCACCCCTCCCCTCACTGTGGGATATGCCCAGGCCCAGGCCATTGCCTACTGGGGGCTGTCAGCAACTTTGGGACCTGGTACCAGCAGCAGCATCCCCATGATACTCTGGTAGCACCCCAGATGATGTGAGTCTGACAAGATGGGGTACTCCATGTCGCCCCTATAGCTCTGGATCCAGCTCACCCATTCCTCTCCCAGTCCTTGGAGGAAAATCGCTCCAGAGAGGGAGATTTGGAATGAAAATGGACACGTTTTAACTCACCCTCACTACACAACCCACCCCCCTCCCCAAACAGATCTGAAGCTGAACACCATTCCCTTCCCTCTCCAGTTGGGTTGGGTCACCTCCTTCCAAATGGACAAACAAATGCCTAGGAGAGAAGGCTGCATGGTGGCCGGGCTGGCTTTTGATGTGCTTGGGGGGCGGGGGAGGGGGGCGAGGTGGGGGTTGGGGGAGGGGAAGGAATCCCTTGAATGTTATTGAGCTAGAGCTAGGCCCCCTTCTCCAGGCTCCTCCCTGCCTTCCCCAGCCTAATCATATGACTGCAGGCCACTCACCTGTCTGGCTCATCTCTCCCTTTGGAGGGACTACTGCAATGCCAAACATGGGAGTAAAGCCAGACAGATGCGGTCAGTAACGACCCTCCAACCCCCTTGCCAGTTGTATTTTCCCTGCTTTTGGCAGGGAGGTGGGGGGGGAGAGGAAGGTAGCTAATACTCTCAATCCTAAAAATGACAAGAAACTCAAGTTAGCTTCCATGGTATAAAGATCAAAGCAATGGAAAGCAGGTTCTTGGGGCAGGCAGAAGGATTCAGGGTCAGACCATGTTGATAATTATGCCAATTCTGCACCAGCCCCTTGGAAACAGAGTTTGAAGTGTTTAAATTGGATGCCTAACAAATGGACAATTCACTCACTGCCTTCATAAGCTTTCCTCCCTCCCAGGTGTGTGCCTACACATTTCCAGTGCAGAATGGGACTAACTATCCAGATAATTTAACAAGTATTTATTAAGCACTTACCCTCTCACCCACCCCCTTAAAAATAAAACTGTCTACAAAATGATAAGTCGAGGTCATTAGAGCCATGGGTTGGGGCAGGGGAGGGGAAGGAGTCAGGAGGCTGGGGGAAGGGGAAAAAAAGGGGTAGGTTACCTGGAAAATTGTCTCTGGGTGTAGAATATGAAGATCCTTAGAGCCAGGTTCATTTTGCCTGTGGAGACACTGCCCTAGGTCTAATGAACAGTTCTTTATAAAGGGCATCTGCTGTACTGAAGGGAATTTGGGTCCTTCTGGCCTAAACTCCCTTTTTGGTCAACCACTCCCTGAGATTCCATATTACTCCTAGGAAAAGCCTTAAATGATTAAAATTTGCAATAAACATTTCTTGCTCTGGCAAATCAATTCTTTTTAAAGATTAGACATTTCCAAACCCTTTAAAGGTACCAGAGAACGCTAGGGGAGTAGTAAAAAGTAACATAGCTTGCCTCCAGGCAGTGGGGGAGTCATGTAGTCATTATTCAATATAACATTAGGGGATGACCTCCAACATCCTTATCATGGCAGAAGGCACTGGGAAAACAAACACAAAAGTAGAACCATCTCTGCTCAAAGAGCTGACATTCTGCCTAAACGTGTCATCATCTCAAGTAGAATTTGAACCTTACGTCTGCCAGTACCTGAGTGAACTTGACCAAGTCATTTCTTCTCTCTGTTTGACCCAGTTTCTCCTATAAAATGACAGTGTCTCTCCCCATTTCTAAATCTTCTGAAGCTAAATGATTCTCATGACTGGTGCCTTCAGTCCATCTTCCCAGACACGAGATGCTTTATTGTCTTAAAGGCACAACTGTCCAGGTCTTAACTACAGCAAAATGAAGAATCAACCAATTACCTGCAATTCAGGAGTCAGATTGTAACAATTTATTCTAATTTGTAGCTACTGAAGGACTAAAGATTTTTTTTTAATAATTTCTCCATCTTTCACTTTACCAAAAGAAATTTTTAAATGCCACAACTGTTGGATCAATTCAGGAGGCAGTTTTTCCCATCATCCTTTTGACCCTTTTGGGACTTTGGAGCTGGCTGGGTATTTGCTCCATCCTCAACAGGAAGGAAGGGAAAGCAGAGCTGTGCGGCAAGTCTTCTGCTGGCAACTTGAAGGGAGAAAAATATTCTGTGCATAATGTCACAACTATTTACATGTTGCCAACAACTCCATCTCAGAGCAAAAAGCCAAGCACCATAAATATTTGACTAACTTCCAATGGAATATTTATGACAGCTTTCCCCAGAGGAATAATTGCAATCTTCATAAATGACTGCTGCAAAAGAAAAAAAAAAGGAGAGAGTCGAAGTGGGAGAATCGCTCTGCCTACTTCTTTCCAGCAAAGTCTGAAAGGCTTAAAGAATTGCTTGGAAAGAAAATCTGCTTCTTCAATCTTGGCTCCAGACCGGTATGCAGACCTTGAAGCGCTCCATCAGCATGAAAGAGAAAAAATATTTATCAGGAATTGGATCTGAAACGGTAAATATTGAAAGCAAGAACTAAACTTTCCTCTCTCAGGCTTCACCTGCCCTGTACTTCTCCAAAACTCTCATTTTCCATATAGCCTTAAAACCAGAGCCTAACTATTATATATGTTTGATACACACATGTGTGTTTGCATATTATATAAGTGCATTTATATACATATGTGTGTATGCGTGCATATATTTACATGCATGTTATCTATGTATACCTTATGTATATGTGTATCTACATGCCTAGACATCTACACATGTACACACATACTTCTGGCAAGATCCATAAAGCTCCAAAGTTCCAAACCAAGCCCTCAAATGGACGTTTTAGGATAAATTCGATCTGTTGAGATGGAAACAGAGAAAAGACCCTCAGACACAGGGAGGTCAGTTGGCTGGCTGCAAGGAGTCACCTGGGGGTATGGGGGCCAGGATGTACCATCTGGTAGCTTCCTATTTTAATTAATTATCTTGCCAAGGGAGTGCTGAGCTCTGGTGTTTTTTCAGTCTTGCTGAAGGAATGTAAATATGGTAAGCACCCTTGGAGTTTTATCGCCCTGGGGAAATGCCCCAATCCCCCTGTCCTAGTTCTGGCTCTGTTTATGACTGTTACATCTTCCATTACCCTTGTATTTGAGAGGCACCATGGCAGAGTGGAGCATCACACTTGGGGGTCAGTGAGAGCTGACCCCAAATACTGTTTCCAGTACTTACTAGCTGTGTGCCCTGGGCAAATTACTTAAACCCTCTGTCTTAGACAGTGATGGTTTGTGTACTAAACTATAACTCTATTGTAATGTAGATCATAGACATATTTATATATATAAAACATTGCTAAAAATGACGTGAATGTCAGTGGAAAGATGGACTATGGGTACATAAAAGCTAACAGCTAGCTTTTCTATCGTGCTTTACAAATTTTATCTCACCTGATCCTCACAATGATCTGGGGGAGGAAGGTGCTATTATTATCTGCACTTTACAAATGAGGAAACTGAGGCAAACAGAGATTAAGTGACTTAAGTGGCTACATAGCTAGTAACGGTCTGAGACGAGATCATAGCCAAGAATTAGGGAATAGCGTTAAATACAATCTCAATTCAAGGCAACAAGCAGAAAAAAAAAATAACTACCCCATATCTGGATATTCAACCTGCCAATGAGAGCTGGGTGTTGGCAGGGTAGCTTACAGAGCATGGGCAACACCAGAATCAGAGGTCTAAAGCTGGAGCGACAAAGGTCCACAGAGGAGAGGAGAGGCTCCTCTCTGAGAGAGAATGGTCCTCCAAAGGCAGGCGTCAATTCACTTTATTCTCAGTATCCCTAGCACTGAGCAGAATGCTAGGTATGTACTAGGTGCCTACTAAATGTTTGTTGATGGATGACTGCCCAATGTCACACAGGGGAAAGGGGCAGCCCGGGTCCTCCACTAACAAATCCAGTTTTCTTTCCATTGTCCCACTGGCTCCCCAGAACTATTTTCTGGAGCCTGACTTTGATGAACCGAAGCATGACCAGAGAATGTGAGATGTCACTCGAATGAGGATTCATTCCACTGCCCAGTTTCAGTGTTTGCTTTCTCGGAGAGCAATCAAAGACATATTACCAAGGACTTTGATGGGAAAGGTCTCTCATTAAACTTAATAAAACCAAAATGATTGGTAGTTAACTGAGAGCTGGTAGAATCTTTCCCTTCAAAATGTAAAGTCCCGCTTTCCTCCAGATTTTTTCAAGAGCTTAGATTGGTTGCGTCCATGAAACACCCTTGGTTTTACTGAGCATCTGCTCAGTTTAGTATTGGGGGGTTGCAGTTTTAACAGAATCGTTAAATACCTGTCGCCAGATAAGAGTCGGAGTCAGCAGGATTCACTAATTGTTCAGTTAGAACCAAAATCGTTAGTCGGTTGAGTTCTTTCACCAGTCTTGAGTTGTCCCCCAAGGCTCTGTCCTGGGCTCTGCTGTCTGTACACTAAGTGATCTGAGCAGCTCCAGGAACTCAACTATTACATCTTTACACTTTGCAGATAACTCCCTCATAGATCAGAGATCCAAAGTGGCAAGGGACCTCAGAGGCCGTGTCAGTCAAACCCATCATTTCACAGATAAGGAAACTGAGGCCCACAGAGATTGAGTGGCTTGCCCAGAATCACTCAGGTTGTAAGTAACCATCAGAGACAGGATTTTAACCTAGGCCCTCTGGCTTCAGAGCTGGTTTTCTTTCTACTCTGCTGTACTACATCTCTATCTTAATGTCTCTCCTGAATTTCAGTCACATACCTCCAACTGCTTGAATGCTAGCTGGATATGTCCCCTCAGAGTCAATTCAAGTCAATAAACATTTATTAAGCACCTACTATATGCCAAGTACTGAGTTAGGTACTAGGGAAAACAAGACAAAAACAAACCAATGCCTGTCCTCAAAGAGCTTACATTCTCCTGAGCCAAGCTTCACACCTGGCAGTGAGGTAGGAGTGTCTATCCCAAGCTTGGGAAGATCTCCCCCAGGGGATGGGCAGGTGATTGTCCCTATAGCCTTGAAGGTGGCTGAAGCAGATGCTGTGGAGAGCTCAGAGCTCAGTCAGACATCTGCTGCCTCCCAGACCATCTCCAGGCACCCTGACTTTGGTCCTGTCACTGGACTTCAAGTGAGGCTGATGACCTTCTGTCACTTTGCCTCACTTAAATCCAATTCACATGCAAGTCAGGACATCACTGGTGATGCCATCGGACCTCTTTGAAAACAAATGATGAACAAGAAGGGTAATACCTGGGTCGGCTAGGTGGCTCAGTGAATAGAGCACCGGTCCTGGAGTCAGGAGGACCTGAGTTCAAATCTGGCCTCAGACACTTAACACAAAAACTAGCCGTGTGACCTTGGGCAAGTCCCCAAAATTGCCCTCCAAAAAGAAAAAAGAAGAAGAAGAAGAGTAATAGCTTATAAAGCCTAACACATAATATTTGCATCTTCACAAGGTTCCCAACACCTTAGCCCAAAGGAGAAAGCAATGATGAGGATTTTGGACATCGTGGCAAACTAGAATTTGAGACCTTGAACTTCTTTCCTCAAATTCTCCAACAGACAGACAGCCTTCACTCTGCCTATGCATTTAGCTGGGTCTGGAAGTATGCCACATGTATTTCATGATACATTTCTTAAAAATAATAATAATAGCTGACATTTATCTAGTTCCTGCTAGTTCACGAATGTCTCATTTGGTCCTCACAACAACCCTGGGAGGTAGGTACTCTTATTGTCCTCATTTTTCAGATGAGGAAACTGAGGCAGGCTGAGCATCTAGATCAGTGTCACACAGTAAATAAGTATCCGAGGCTGGATTTGAACTCAGGTCTTCCTGACTCTAGGCCCCATACTCTATCCAAGCTGTCTAAGCTTATGGGAACTTTTTCATGTGTAAACTCCCTCCACTGATACAGACTGGCAACTCCTCTGTACCTTATGATGTCAGTGTAGCCTGGGACACAGGATCCAACAGGATTCCAAGCCCAGGATCTAACAACCTAGTTAACTAAACCTAGTTCTGCCTGCAGGGCACACTTTAGCCCCCAATTCCATACTGCCTCTCACGTCATGCCTTGGGCTTAGAAGACCCTTTAAATTACAAGGACCCTGGCATCACAGAATCACAGACTAACCTTAAGGAACAGGAAAGGGCCTTGGACATAAACAGAGAGGATGCTGGGATCTGGAGAAAAAGAAACATGGGCATAAACCCTGCCTCTAATGTTAACTAGCTATTTAACTGTGGGCAAAAGACTTCTCTGCATCTGGATGTCTTCCTCTGACATGTGGGCTAATGGTGGTCGTCCCCGTTTCCAAGGACTGCTAGGCTGTTTAAATGAGATAATGAATATAAATGAAGGTGTAGATGTCTGTGGTTATTATTATTGGAGAGCTGAGATCCACTGAGCATGACTGTAGGTTCACGGGAGCTTAGAAGCTAGAGGGATTTTACAGGTCATCTAATCTCCCCATTTCACAGATGAGGAAATTGAGCCCCAAAGAGAAAAGACTTGACAGATTCTTATTCAGAGCCCACTGGAGTCACGCCTTCATTCTACAAGTATCTATTGATTGGAAGTTCAAGTGGCTAACGCGGTTCTTTGGCAGATCATCCCAGCAGACGGCTATTCCTCTGCCCTGATCTGGAGAGACAAAAGGCTACCCCACAACACTGCCTGGTCAGTCCCTTCCCTGGTCACACCCCTCGTGGCTCAGAGGACAGACACGCTTCCCAATATCAAACACGATTATGCTGTCGGGGTCTTGGTCCTAGATTGCATTTATCTCCCAGAGCTCTCCATTGATGGCTGAGAAGCTAGAGCCATTGGTTGACTCTATCCCTGCATTGCATTGATAGACCCCAAAAGCAACTCACAGACCAAGCAAACCATGGATAAGGTAAAAGCAAGCTCTCCAAGGAGCGCAGAGAAGTCCTGCTCAGCCAGAGCCCAGAAAGCGGCATTTACATTTCTTGGTGACTCTTTAATTAAATGGCCCCTCCCAGCAAAGCCCGGCTTCTCAGGCCGCTCTGAATTCTCCCGCAGATCCAGACTCCTCTGACACGTTACCAAGTGCACTCCTGCCATCTAGTGCCCACAGCCTGGCATGCGTCTCTTGGCATCCCAGGTGCTCTGCTCAGGAAGTCTTTTCCATTTGCTCTAATTAAGTATTTTTATTATGCTGAGCTGAGGTCAAAAGAACACAGATGGCTAGGCAAAGGCTTTTTAGTTGGGAGAGTGGAAGGTGGAGGAATAACTTCCTTGAGAAACAGATCAAGAAAGGACAGTGACCTGCTTGTACAAGATCTCTCTAGATACACTCTGGCTTTCCCCCAATTAAATAAATCCCATCAAATTTGCTCCATGAACACAGCTGTCTGTCTTGCTCCTCCACATATAAAGCACTGGGATATGATTTCAAACTGAAATGTTACAAGCCTCGGGAAACAGGATTAACATTCCTGTGGGGTTAGGATTGAATGAACCCAGTAGCAGTTAGGTGATTTAATTTTCAACAAGGGAAACAGCTGGAATTACTTCATATCTGGACTGAAATTCACTTCTGCCAAAATATGATTCTGCTTTGAAATTCTTCCGATCCACTGACACATGGGCTTCGTACAGCTCAGTGAGCCAAGAAGAACTTTATCTCTGTCTGTGAGACAGTCAGACATTTCAGCTTTCACCTCAGTTTCTTCAGCTGTAAAAATAATAAGCCTGAACTTCCTGCCAAGGAGGTGGGCAAAAACCACTATTAAAGTGAGCGCAGAAAATAAAATGACTAAAATGTTCACACCCTTTGAACCAGAGACTCCATTCCTGGGCTTATTCCTCAAGAAAGCCATTGATAAGAAGAAACCCCCATATGTTCCAAAACCATTACAGCAGCATTTTTTTCTGTGATAGCAATGAATTGGAAACAAAGTAGATACCCATCCATTGGGGTTCGGCCAAACAAACTATAGTGCACTAATGTAATGGAGTATTATTGTGCTATAAGAAATTATTTGCGATGAATATAAAGAAACAGAGAAAGACCCACACAAATGGATGCAGAAGAAGATGCACCAGAACCAAGAAAAGAGTATTACAGTAAATTACGATGTAAATGGGAAAAAAAGATGCACCAAAAAAATCAAAAGTGACTGTAGCAAAATGATGAAGATGAAGCGGGGCTTAGATGGAGAGCTGTGAGCGGACACCTCGACCCACCCCTTCCCGAAGGTGGGAGCGCCACAGGCGTGACCCGCTGCACAGCTTTCAGACTTCTTCAAAGTGTCGATCCGCTGTGCTCACTTTTTTTCTCTGACTCTCTGGGAGAGGGAAGAGAAGGGAGACTGGGGATAACTATACTGACACACACACAAAAAAACCGAAGACAACAAAGATTTATTTTTAAAAAATGAGGGCAGAAAGCTTTGAATGGAAATGTTTGTGTAGAGCCTTGAATGCCTCCTGCTTCACTCCCTAAGGTTCTAGGTACTTTGTACATCAGAATCTTCTTTAAACCATAGCTCAGGAGCCCCCAGCAGGGTGTTTACTTTTCCTAGTAAGACAGATGATACATTTAATTAAATGGTGATGGAAGTAAAGTAATAACAAAATGCTCTTTCCTATAGAACTAGAGCTGTTGGTGGTGGGGGGGGTTATTGTGATTCAGTTGTTTTCAGTCATGTTGCTCTTCATGATGCCATCTGGGGTCTTCCAGACAAGGATACTGGAATGGTTTGACATTTCATTCTCCAGATCATTTTACAGATGAAGAACGAAGGCAAACAGGGTTAAGGGACTTGACCGGGGGTCACACAGCTAGTAAGTGTCTGAGGCTAGGAAAATGAGTTTCCCCAACTTCAGGCTCAGAGCTCTATCCTCTGTGCCACCTAGCTGTCCCCAACAGAGCTTCAGCTTGTTCTCTGACAAATATCCACACACTCTGTGTAGTGAGTAGACCTGCTCTGGGATCATGTAATGCATCTCCATGTGGAGACCCCCGCCTGTGACAAAGGACACCAATGTGAAGGGATGCACACCTAAGAAACTTAAGTGACCTGTCACACATGTGGAGGGACAACTCACACCTCTAATGATGCAAAGTCTCCCATATCTTGAGTTTATGTCATTACACTACTCTCTTATGAGTCTGCTCACCACTGGACATTGCTCCTACTGACCCCCATCAGACACTAGGTGTCACCTATTCCCTGAGAAGTGAGTCTCCACTGTTTCCTACTGGATGTTACCATAGCCTCAGCCAATACCATATTAGGGATACTGCACTTAGCAAATTCCACTGCATAAGAATGGCTACAGGTCTCTCAGGATTCCTTTCAGCCTCTTACTAGGTCTCAACTATAGTACTCAGTTGAGGTGCTATCTTCACCATCCATACTCTCCTTCTAGAGATGCTATGAGTAGTGAGCCTTTCCCCTGAAGAAAAGGTTATGGCTCTGTCAGCGATTACTGTAAGCCAGTGGCTAGGAAGCCCTTCCCCTCAACCAGTTTCACCTGAATACTCAACAGAGAAAGAACTGAATAACATTGTGGTAAAGAAACTGTTTTAACCACATTCCATCAACTCTATCAAAATGGCAGCAGCGACAGCCAAGATGGCAGCATAGAAGCAGGAAAACTCCATGAGCTCCCTCCATAACCATCTCAAATATCTATAAAATATGACTCTAAACAAACTTTAGAGCTACAGAACCCACAAAGTGACAGAGAAACAAATCTCCCACTGAAGGCAGCCCAGTAAGCCAGCAAGAAGTGTCCATCGCAGCATGCTGGGAGCCAAGCCCAGCCGCATATGAGCCTGTGGTTTTAGCCCCAGGGTTTCCAGAATTATCAAACCATAAATGCTAAATACAAAGTAAAAGGTCAGTGTGGACTTTGTGGAAACAGGGGGACCAAGAGCACGGTTGAGCTTCTGTCCCCAGAGCAAGAAGCAACGGAGGCGCTACAGCCATGCAGCCACAGACACGTGGCTGCTTCAGCTCCTGGCCTGCAGAACAGAGAGGGAACAAGCCACCAATCTGAAGGGTAATTGCTCTTGCTTTAACCTGCTTGGATTTGGATCACTGTCTTGGGTGGAGGTCCTGGGGTGTGTGACCAGGTGCCAGAGCCTGTGGAGGCATTAGAGAGGGCAGCCGGGGCAGCCAGGTAGCACAGTGAGTAAGAGCACTGGCCCCAGTGTCAGGATGACACTTATGAAAGTTGAATTTTTAATATTCCTACATGGAAGAACAATAATTGTAACTTATGAAACTTTTCTCAATATGAGAATAGTTGAAGGGAATAAAAATCTGTGTGTATGTGTGTGTGTATATATATATATATATATATATGTCTGTATGTATGTATGTATATGTCTATATAGGAGGGTATATGGGCGTATGAATACATATGTGAATGTGTATATACATGTACAGGTATACACAGAGGGCACAGGATCAATTGAATAGGAAGGGATGATATCTAAAAAACAAAATTAAGAGGTGAGAGAGGAATATAGGGAGAGAGAGAATAGGGTAAATTACCTCATATAAAAGAGGCAGGGGATAACTGTTACAATGTAGGGGAAGAACAGAAAGGCAAAAGGGAATGGGTCAATCTCTCATTGAATTTGGCTTAAGGAGGGAATAACATACACACTAAATTGGGTATCTTACCCTACAGGAAAGTAGGGGGAAGGGGATAAGAGGGGGGATGGTAGAAGGGAGGGAAGTTTGGGGGGGAGGGTAGTTAGAAGCACACACTTTTGAAAAGGGACAGGGTCAAAGTAGAAAATAGAAAAAGAACAAGTGGGGGGGGCAGGATAAGATGGAGGGAAGTAAAGTCAGGTTTTCACAATATATCCACTATGGAAATGTTTTGCATTTCTACACATGTACAACCTATATTGAACTGCTTATCTTCCCAATAAGAGTGAGTGACAAGGGAAGAACAGAAAGAATCTGGAATTCAAAGTTTTAAAATCAAATATTTAAATATATATATATATGTACATAATTTTTTACATGCACTGGGAAATAAGATATACAGGCACTTGGGTATGGAGATCCATCTTGTCCTACTGGAAAGTTGAAGGGAAAATAGGGAAGGACATAGGAGAGAGCAGATTGGGGGAGGGTGTATACAGTGGGATTGCTATTCTGGGGTGGTGGGTAGGGGGAAGACAGGGAGAAAATTTGTAACTCAAAATCTTGTGGAAATGAATGTTGTAAACTAAAAATAAACATAAAATTTAAAATTTAAAAAAATGGCAGCAGCTGTGTTAGCTAGAGAATAACTGGAAGGCTCTTGACCTTTGTCCCATTTCCCCTAAACAACACATAGTGATCGAATTTCTCCCAAGCTTTCCCACACTTCAATAAAGTAGGAGTATCCTTTCCTCAGAGGTCAGTATCAAAATTATATGATCAGCAGCAAAAATCCCATCATAGATAGGGAAGGAAAGAAAAGGCCTATGCAGGGGTGGGGAACTGTTATAGCAATGTAAATTTTTAAGATCTTCCCTGCCCCTAGGTTAAGTGTACCTGGAGCCTATTGTGGGAGGCTTGTTTTTAAGGAGATACTTTGTGATTGGGCAGTGGGTCAGGAGGGTTGTTACATTCTCTGACCCTGGAGAAGGTTATATAAACCTTGATGTGAGGCTTTGCTTTGGAGCTCACTTTGAGAAGTGTTGTGTGATTTGACCAGACCAGACTCTAGGCAGCTGTTGAGCCCCCGGCTTTGAAAAACCCAGATGTTGATGCTTCCCTCTCTGGTGACTGACTAGGTATGGATGTAATGGTTGGACAGTTGGAGGCCTGTCTGCTTGAAATGTTTGTTTCTCTATCTTCTTGTAACTTCTGCTTGTAACCTCTGTATTCTCTGTGGTGCTGACTTTTTCCCCTGAACTAAGTAAATAATGTGTTTGATTGATTAAAGCAAGATTGTTAACCCATTTTGAGTTGCTTTCCTTTAGAAAAGCAGATCTAAGAACCTGTGTTGGCAGCCACACTGGGGATGCTGGGGTGCTTGCTCCTACAGGAACCTGCAGCCTTGAGGCCACATGTGGCCCTCTAGGTCCTCAAGTGTGGCCCTTTGATCAAATCCAAGGACATACTTGAGGACCTAGAGAGCCACATGTGGCCTCAAGGTCACAGGTTCCCAGCCTCTGAATGCAATTAATGGGAAATCACAGACTGAGATTCTCAACATTGGAAAAGATCTCAAACACGTCCTAATTCCATCGGTACCTGACTAGGAATCCCCTCTACCACATTACTGAGAAGATGTCCCTCCTTCCAGTGAGGAGAAATAAACAGCCCATTCCACTTGGGGTTAGCTTCAATTGCAAGGAAAGCCTTTCCTTACATCGAGCTACCGTGTTTCCCTGATAATAAGACATATCCCGAAAATAAGCCCTCCCCCGAAAATAAGCCCTATTGAGATTGCTACTGTAGTGAAGGTGATCCCCTGCGCTACACGCTACATTACAGTACCCTTTGTATGCACCGTCCCCCTCCCGCCCCGTGAAACACACGCCGCGCTCCGAGCTGCATCCAATCAGAGCTGCAGCAGTGAGCGCGTCATCCTGTTCTTCCCCAGTGATTTGCTTATTGAATAAAGGTACATTTTTTGTTCACATTTACCTGTTTATTAAAATTGCTGTCAATGTTCATTAAAATAAGCCCTCCCCTGAAAATAAGCCCTCTGGTGTTTTTCTGTCCAAAAAATTTAATAAGACACTGTCTTATTAAATTTTTTGGACAGAAATATTCTACAGCCCCACCCTTGAAACTTCTTTCCCAAAAACACGATGGCCTACCAGTCTGAAGAGACCTGGGTTTAGTGTGCTAAATCCCGGCATCATGGCACTTACCGTCTCCTTTGTGGCAGCAGTTTGGTTCTTGTCTCTGCCACTGTGCAATGAACTGTGGGTTTGGATTCACAGACAACTGGGTTTGAACCCCAACTCTGACACTCGGTGTGGCCTCGGGCAAACCACTTCATTCCTACAAGGTATCAGACTCCTCCTCTGTAAAATGCAGAAGACGATTCAGCAGCCACTTTACAGTGTCATTGCCAGGAAAGCACTTTGAACTACTATTTAAATGTGTCATCTCTGGACTCCCAAGTGAACCAATTGTTCCCGGTAACTCCATTGCTCAAAAACCCTCACTAGCTCCCCATTGCCAGCAGCCTAAAGCCCAAACTCCTTAGCCAAAGAAGAATCTTAAATCTCCAGGTGATGCCTAATCAGCCCAAACTGCCATTCCATCGTCCTCTCTCACTAGGGGGAGCTAGGTGACATAGGGGGTAGAGTATTGCACTTGGAGCCAGGGAGACCTGAGTTCAAAGGCTGCCAGCGACAATTACTAGCCATGCGATGGAGGACAAGTCCTTCAGCCGCTCTCAGCCTGAGTTGCCTCATTCACTCTTCCCCTTCCTCTCTGCCTGTTGTGACTTTTGTTTGTATCCCCAACCCTTAGCCCGGCCCCAGGGAGTACTTAAATGTTTGTTGACTGACTGACTGACTGACTGCTTCATGACTCAGCTGAAGCCCTGCTCCCTCCATGCCAGCGTCCCCTAATCCCAGATCTAAACTCCTGCTCCACAGCCACTATCAAACAAGGCAGTATGTCATCCAATGCTGTGTATTTCTGGCGTGCTTCCCAAATAAGCAGGCAACAGAAAGCCGGGAGCAAGGCGTGGGAGCCTGAAAAAAAAGATAAATTAGGCTTGACATGACAAAAACTTCCCCACAATTAATGCTATCCACAAGTGGAGTGGCTTGCCTCAGGAGATGGTGTGTCCTGCACCACTGGAGATCTGCAAGCACAGACTGGTGGCCACCTGTCAGGTAGCTCATCACGGGGATGATTGCTCATGTCTGAGGGCTCTGGGGCAGCACTGAGGCTCATGGTTGTATCAGTCTTGTTTCCCCATCATGCTGCAAACTCCCTAAGGGTAAAGACAGTGATGTTCACATCTTTGTATCCCCCAGGGATCCTAGCATCACTTCAGGCACATATGTGGTCCTCAGGAATTACTGAATGAATGCATGAATCTACCCCAACTTCGTGGGTTCACTGGCTCACGCCAGCTTGCCCCATGCCTCTCAGGAAAGAGAGCAAGTTGGATCTCGCCATGTCTTTGCCCTGACTGTGGCCCATGCCCAGAACTCTCTGCCCGCCTCACCTCTGCCTCAGCTTCTCTGGCTTCCTTCATCTTAAATTCTGCCTTCAGCAAGAGGTTCTTCATAGACATGCCCTAGCCCAGCTGCTAGTGCTTTCCCTGTGAGATGGCCTTCCATTCACCCCATATATATCTTACATGTTTATATAGTTTGGATGTTGACACCCCTCCCCATTGGAATGAGCTCCTGGAGGGGGGAGGCATAATTTTGCCTCTCTTTGTCCACTCTCTTCTTACACTCAGCACCCAGCACAGTGCCTATAGAACATAGTAAATGCCTGAGAAATGCTTGCTGACTGATTGACTGCGCAACCAGCCCAAGGAGCAGCTGGAACAGCTCTCACCCCACCCAAGGACCCATGCCCCATCCTCACAGCTCCACCACAGGGGAGCTGCCCCTCCTGTCCAGAAGCAGCTGGGAGGTAACAACAATAAAACCCTGAGCAAGATGACCGCCTGTGCAGGTGATAAAAACCTGGCCACGGTCGCTGGCTGGAACAATTGTGGAAACAGCCCACCTGGGAGCTCTAGGGGACTCCTTTGGGATCTACTCCACCCTGGGACTCAGCCATTTCACCAGCAAGTGTCTGGTCCCTATTCACCTGCACTGTGAATGGCCCTCCTAGGCCACTGACCTGGATACCATCATAGGGATGCAGAGATCTAAAGAAGTAAGCTGGTCCAACCCCTTCATTTTACAGGTGGGGAAACCAAGGCCTTGGGATCACTTAGTGACTCTAGGACCTTAGATTTGAACTCAGGTCCCATAACTCCAAGTAATTTGCTCTATCCACCTCACTAAGCTGCCTCTTGAAATCCAATCTTTTTTGTCCTTAGACGAGCATTTTTTCCTTCCCAGTCTCTGATAATCTATGTACAACTGTGTGGGGCTAGAGATTTTCTGAGGTGGGTTCTGAACCGGTTAAATTACCAGGGGCCACTGATCTGTTAGACTCTTATCTGAGAACATTTTCCTGAAAATTGACTATGGTTGGCAGTGAAAGAGACAGACCCACTAGGAAAGAAGCAGTCCCCTCACTCCCAAAAGGAGAGTCCCCAATAAAGTCCCTACATGAGCCACATTCTACTGTAGCAGCCCCTAGCCAAACACAGATGTCATGATGCAACTGACATTTTAAACTGACTTCTGAACTGGACATATTTCTCTCTAATTCTCTCTCTGCAGCTTCCCTCAGGTTTGAAATTGCACAAAATGAGGAGAAATGGAAAACCCTTTTTACTGTTCCAAATCACTGCACTGGAAAAATACCAACATTCTAAAAAGGTTACCTTCTAGGACAAGGGGGAAATGGGAAAAAGTAGACTTCTTATGTCTCTTTCAGAAATGCATTTAAATTTTTTTATATGTGCTTAAAACTGATTTTCTAAAAATAAACAGTGGAAGTAGAATGTGAGAAAATAATAGCTGACATTTACATGGGCTTGAAGGTTAGCAGAACACTTTACAGACATTATCTCCTATGAGCTTCACAACAACCCTATAAAGTAGGTGCTTCTGAAATATGATGCCCAGGTCTTTTCTCTGACCATGGTGTTTATGAGTCTAAAGATTTTTTAATTATCTCTTCCCAACCTGTCTTCAAGATAGTGTTTTTTATGGCAGCTAATGGTTTTGAAGGGCCATATATTTAAAGATGGAGGGGAATTTGGGGGCCATCTAGTCTAACCCCCCCATTTTCCAGAGGATCTGGCGGTGGTGGTGGAGCTGTGAAATGGTCCAGACAAGCTGGAAAGCAATTTGGAACTATACCACAAAAATAACTAGACTGTGCTTACCCTCTGACCTAGCAAAACTACCACTACTAGACTTATACCCAAAGAAATAAAAAACAGAGCGAAAGGGGACTTGTGCACAAAAATATTTATAGCAGCACTTTTTGTTATAACAAAGAACTGGAAACAAAATTGGTTGCTCATAAATTAATGAATGGTTGAACAAATTATGGTGAATGAATGGAATGGAATATTATTTTGCTGTAAAAAATAGCAAAAGGAATTGATTCAGAAAAACCTAGGAAGACTTGAATTAACTGATGCAGAGTGAAGTGAGTAGAGCCAGGAGTGTTAAGTATACATTGACTACAGCTTTGAAAGACTGAAATTTCACAAGATATGGTGAAGCAGCCTTTCTACCTTTCTTGGTGAAGGGCTGATCGACTGTAGGGATGGAATGAGACATACATTTTTAGATGTGGTTGGTTTTAATTGACTATACTTGTATGTTACAAGGGAGGGTTTTTTTTTATTGGAGAAAGGGTGAATGCTGGGGAGTAGAATAGTGATAATGATCCAACCAAAAAGAAGAAAGTCACATCAATAAAACATGTAAAAAATACATGGAAGAGAGCAGGAGGAAGTTCAGGAGGGGATAGAGATGAGAAGGGCAGTGTTATTATTACCATGTTGAAGTTGCTATAAACTTTAATTAAAAAAAAAAAACAACAAGCTGTCCAGGGCAGATTCATGGTTTATATACAATCTTCTTTTTCTGTTCTTAATTTATGGGGTTGTTCATTTTGTTAATAGTCAGCAAATCCCTTTAAAAAAAAAAAAGAATGAGAAGAGAGGGGAAGTAACGGCCTTAGCATTTCCTTATTCCTTGAAATCAAGCCAGCATCAATGAGGATCATTCCAACAAAGATAACTTAAAAATGGAAAAATTCATCATTGCAAGGGTCAGTGAAAGATGAACATGGTCACTCATCCTGGAGAACTATTTAGAATTATGCAAGAAAAGTTGATAAATTATTCATATGTTTCAATTCAAAGATATTACTCCTGGGACTCTATCCCCAAGAAGATGACTGATCATAAAAAAGACTCATGTGCAAAAAGTATTCATAACAGCATCATTTGTGAAGACAAAAAGCAAAATATGTGCCATGGGATTAGGGAAAGGCTGAAGGACCTGCAGCACATGAATATGATGGAATATTACTGTGCTCAGAAGAATGACAAATATGAAGAATTCGAAGGAAAAGGAGAAGACTTGAATGATATGCTGCAGAATGAAGAAAGCAGCATCAAAAGGGTGAGACCAAGGACACTGACGGCGACAAAGGGGAACTCTCAGCAAAACTTCAGTCAAATCCAATGGACCAGCTGGGGCCATGTTGCTGATGTTAAAGCACACGTCCTTCATCTTTCTTAAGGTTCTTAAGAGTTTTATCTGGAGCCAAATTATTTGTCATAAATATGTATGTATGTATGTATGTGTGTGTATTTGTCTGATCATTCTATTATCTAAAATTCTTTTAATCACGAGTAAGGCAGGGGAGCGGACTGTGACCTCTACCATAATTTGTAATCTACTCTTGCTATCAGGCAATTTGGCTATACCATCCTCTTTGTTTAGTATGTACTGGGTAGAGGTTTTTGTGCCCAAACAAAATGTATCAATACATTAAAATATAAAGTTATTACACAAACACACACACACACACACACACACACGCAGAATCCAGCAATGCCCTATTGCCTCTATTTGATACCGAAAGCTCTTTACAAGCTGGCCCTTTCCTACATTTCCAGTCTTTTTCCACTTTATTCCCCTCTTCATATGCTGAGATCTGGTCACACTGACCCACTCAGTGTTCTGAATATGGGATGCCCATCTCCCATCTCTAAGCCTTTACACTGGTTGTCTCTCATCCCTGGGATATAATCATCCCTCACTTCTGCCTTTTGGAATTCTTGCTTTCCTTCAAAACTCAGAGCAAATGTCACCTTCCTCAGTCTTTTTTGGTCCCTCCTGCCAGCTGCCAGTGCCTCCCATCACAAAATTAACTTGTATTCCTTTTGTGTACGTTTGGCATATACTCTTATGTGTCTATATTGTCTCCTTCATTAGAATATAAACTCCTTGAAGGCAGGGACTGTTTCACTTTTGTCTTTATATGCCCAAGGTTCTTTATTTTTGTCTTTATATGCTCAGTGCCTGGTGCCTAGTAAGAGCTAAAGAAACATTTGCTGCCTGAATGATTCCTTAACTGAATGTTATTTCTTGAACTTCACTGTGTACCATAAACACATTAAATGCGTTTACTGTAGAAACTACAGCATGTCACTTTTGACTTTAAATGACAAAGGGTAGTCATTAAAACCAAGCCTATTTTAGAAAAATCATCTAGGTGAGTCCCTTTGCCGAGAGAAACATTTTTAAATAAATTGTGTAAACTGTAACATTTTTTTAAATTCAGTTACTTCTTAAATACATTTATTGAGGTTTAAGCTAGTATCCCTGTGTTGGTCAATCTTCCAAAGTTTATTCTATCCTATATTATTAGCCTGCTGACATTACTACATTCCTTTCCACCAACCTCTTGTTTCCTCCAGTGAACTGTTCTTAGCTAGGAGATTTTTGTTGTTCATTTTTCAGTCCTGTTCAACTCTTCCTATTGGCAAGGAGACTGGAGTGGTTTGCCACTCCCTCTTTCAGTTCATTTTACAGATGAGGAAACTGAGGCAAACAGGATGAAGCGACTTGCCCAAGGTCACACAGCCATTAAGTGCCTGAGGTCGAATTTGAGCTCATAAAGATGAATCTTCCTGACTCCAGGCCAGAGGCTCTATCCACTGCACCACCTACACCTAGGAGAAGAGTAAAAACAGTTTTGCTGGTTCTATGAATTTGTCTTGTTAGAAATGTTTGTGATTGGGGTGGCCAGGTGGCACAGTGAGTAAGAGCACCGGCCCCAGAGTCGGGAGACCTGGGATTGAATCCAGGCTCAGATACTTAGCACCACACCCAGAAATAACTGGCCGTGTAACCTTGAGCAAGTTACTTAACCCCATTTACTTAAAAAAAAAAAAAGTAAAAAAAATGTGTTTAAATTACCCATGTGACCTTGGGCAAATCACTTAACCCCAATTGCCCTCCAAAAAAGAAAAAAAGAAAGAAGGCCATCAAGAGATTCGGGGCAGCCAGGTGGCTCAGCGAGTAAGAGCACCGGCTCCAGTGTTGGAATGACCTGGAGATCCAATCCTGGGCTCAGACACTCAGCACCACACCCAGAAATAACTGGCTGTGTAACCTTGAGCAAGTTACTTAACCCCGATTGCTTAAAAAAAAAAAAATGTTTGTGATTTCTGTGTAAACATCTGCTATTTGCAGCTAGCCAAATTCTTGGTTCATTCTCAGCATCCTTTCATCCCCCTTCAGTTTCCCTTCCTTTCCCTTTCCCTATGGCCCAACGGCCATTGCTCACATTTAGAACTGGAGAGGTCTTGAGAGATCACACCCAATACCTCCTTTTCATTTCATAGGTAAAAAACCTAATGTCCAAAAAGGTGGTGGGATCCAAAGGCAGGATTTGAACCCAAGCCATGTGGTGTACTTAAGAGGCAGGACTTAAGGACTTGCTGGGCTTAAGAGCAGGAAGATGCCTCAGATACTAGTCATGGGACCCAGAGCAAGTGACTTAACCTCCCAGAACCTCAGTGTCCTTCTCTGTAAAATGAGGAGATTATATTCCCTGACCTCTGACTCTCTTTTAGCTTTGAGTCTAGGGTCCTACAATCCCAAATTCTTCATCTATAAAATGAGAGTGCTGGAATCAAAGACCTCTGACGTCCTTTCTCTAATTCTAATGCCATAATATAAAGTATGAGTGCATAAAACATAGAAAGCTATAATCCCATGATCCCTTTATTGTCTGTACTATTTCCAGGCACCATCTTGGCTCTATGAGGCCATACAATATTTGTGATCATTTAAGTGGCTGCAAATCTCAATAACTTCATCTCCTTACAGTTTATCTATAAGTGGACCTTCCTCACTCCTCATTTTATTCGTGCGCTGTTTTTCCCTATTAGAACATAATCTCCTTGAGTGCAGAGACCCTCTTTTTACTTGTATTTGTATTTCCAGGACATAGTTCAGTGCCTACACATAGTTATGCCTTAATACATGTTTGTTGACAAAATGCAAATTAAAATAACTCTGAAGTACCACCTCACACCCATCAGATAGGCTAAGATGACAGAAAAGGAAAATGACAAATGTTGGGGTGGATGTGGGAAAATATGTATGGTAATTCCCTGTTGGCGATGCTGTAAACTGGCCCAAACATTAATCTGGAACTATGCCTGAGAAAACTATAAAACCATATATACCCTATGACTCAGCAAAAATACTACTAGGTCTATACATTAAAGGGTTCAAAGAAAGAGGAAATGGAACTGTATATACAAAAATATTTAAAGCGGCTCTTTTGGTTGTGGGAAAAAATTGGAAATGAGAGGATGCCCATCAATTGGAGAATGACTGAACAAGTTTTGGCATGGGAATGTGATAGAATTGGGCTATATGAAATGATGAAGGGGATGATTTCAGAAAAAACCTGGGAGGACCTGTATGAACTGATGCAAAATGAGGTGAATAACTTACACAGTAACGGCAACTTTGTAGAGTTGATCAGTGGTATCAGACAGCCATTCTGATCAATGCAATAATTCACCACAATTCCAAAGGGCTCATTATGAAAAATGCAATTCACCTCCAGAGAGAGAACTGATAGAATCACAGTTCAGATTCAACCATGTTTTCTCTTTATCTTTCTTGGCTTGTTTATTTGTTTTGGAACATGACTAATGTGGAAATGTTTTCATGACTTCATATGTATAATGGATATTGTAGTTCTTTCCTTCTCAATGGGTGGGGGAGGGGCTAGAAGGAAGGAGAGAATTTGGAACTGAAAATAAAAATAAAATTGAATTTCAGAAAAATTTAAAACAAAGGAGATAAATTAATTGAGGAGCTATGGAGGATATTTGGTAAAAAATTACATTATCCTATTGAAATATTTTCCAACTTAGTTAAGCCTAGCCTGTAGTAGGTATTTAATAAATGTTTATTTTATTAGATAGTAGGATTGGTGAAAAGGATGTTATGTTATATACCAATCAAAATTGTCTAGTGAAAAAAAAATAAATGCTTGTTGACTTGGTTTGACTTATCTAAAGTTTAAAGTCACTTCAAAGACCTGGGGTTTTGTTGTGGGTACTACATCCAACAACAGAGATCTCAAAATTCTCTATGGCTTTAATAGAAAGTCTTTGTAAATGGCTAGGACCCAAAAAAAAATCTGTCATCCTGTGGGTATCTTTTCACTGAGTCCCTCTGAAGTTATCTAGGCTTGATCTCCAACAATATCACTGGGTTTTTCCAGCTGGGTCAGACTGGCCAGAACTTGTACCCCACAGGCTTCACCTTCCAGACCCCAAGGTTACTCTATACCGAGGGGAAACCCTGGGAAGTCATATTAGTGAAGGTACAGTTTACAACACAAACATCACAAATGGGTACCAAACTCACATGCCACCCCCTGTCTATGCCAGAGATTCTAGCCTGCAGGCCACAGATCCTGAGAAGTCTCAACATTATTGCAAGGACTCTGCAAAACCCTATGTACATTCAAATGGATCTATTTATCTTTATATAGGTCCAATTTCGTTTAAAAAAAACTATCAAGGGACAGCCAGGTGGCGCAGTGAGTAAGAGCGCCGGCCCCAGCGTCAAGAGACCTGGAATCAGATACTTAACACCCACACAAAAATAACTGGCTGTGTAACCTTGAGCAAGTTACTTAAGCCCGATTGCTTTAAAAAAAAAAATTAAAATTAAAAAAAAACTATCAAAAATCTACTACATGCAAGGCATTGAGGATTCCAAGTCAAGCCAAGTCAGGAAACATTTATTAAGTATTACCTAATACCAAGCACTATGCTTAGTGCCAAGGATAAAAAGGAGGGTAAAAACACAGCCCCTCCCCTTAAGTTTATATTTTAATGTGGTTGACAATGTGTACCTTTACTAGGTAGATACAAGAGATAGATAGATAGACAGACAGACGGATGGACGGACGGACAGACAAAGACAGACAGACAGATGATAGACAGATAGACAGACAGAGACAGAGAGATAGATGATAGATAGATAGATAGATAGATAGATAGATAGATAGATAGATAGATAGATAGATAGATAGATGGGTGGGTGGATAGATGGGTGGATAGATGGATAGATGAAGTAGATAGATAGAAGATGGGGTAGATGAAGGTAATCTGAAAGGGGAAAGTTTTAGCAGCTAAGGAGACCATAAAAGGCCTCCTGCAGAATGTGGAATTTGAGCTGAGTGTCAAAGAAGTCAGGGAAACAGGTGGAGGTGAGGGAGTATAGTGTTCCAGTGGGAAACAGTCAGTGCCAAGAAGCAGAGATGGCAGGGGGGTGGGGGTAAAGAATCACATTTCAGCAGCTGGAAAGGGTTCCCCTACAGGAAATAGATCTGACCTTTAGGAGGTTATATTCTACTGAAAGAAATATGCCTTGTATCCAAATAAATCTAGCACAAGGAAAATTGAGGGGTGGTGGGCATTTCTAACAACTGAAATGATTAGGGGAGGTTTGGCTGAGAAGGTAGCACTTGAACTGAGCCTTTTTGTGGTTTCAAAAAAATGGAAACTGTAGGGATGTCTATCTATCAGGAAATGATTAAACAAGTTGTGGTTAATGAATGTGATAAAATACTATAGTGTTGTAAGAAGATGATGGAGAAGGGGCAGCTAGGTGGCTCAGTGAATAGAGCACCGGCCCTGGAGTCAGGAGGACCTAAGTTCAAATCCGGCCTCAGACACTTAAAGCAAAAACTAGCCGTGTGACCTTGGGCAAGTCACTTAACCCCAATTGCCCTCCAAAAAGCGAGAGAAAGAGAGGAAGGAAGGAAGGAAGGAAGGAAGGAAGGAAGGAAGGAAGGAAGGAAGGAAGGAAGGAAGGAAGGAAGGAAGGAAGAGAGAAAGAAAGAGTGATTGCTGAGAACTCATGATGAAATATGCTACCCAACTCCAGATAGAGAAGTAATTAATTAACAGTGCAATTTAAATCATATATATTGGGGATGGCTAATACGGGAGGTTTTTTTTTTACTTAACTATACACACTTGTAATGTGATTTGGTTTTTTTCCTTTTTTCAAAGAGGCATGGGAGTAGGAGAGAGAAAATTCAGAGGTGAAAATAAAATAAAATTCAGTTTTAAAACATGAGAAACAAGTTAGGAGCAGGGCACCAACATCTGAGCGGAGCTTCAGAGACGGCTTTCTTTTACTTAGTCCCACCTGATGAGTTGGGACCGTGGCCGCTGGGTTCTGGGGCACATTCTCTGATATACACTAGAGAGAATCTCCTGTGAGGAGACAAGCCACAGCACACTCTACTGTACTGTCCTTCAAAAACTCAACATTTTCTACTTGAGGGTGAATATTTGTGGTTCTGCTTTTACATGGCACAGGGGGAAGAAGAATTTTGTAGTCAAAAGACCCAGATTGGGATGTTTTCTCTGCTATTTCCTAACTACCCAATTCACTACATTACAGTGCACTAAAACCACCAGTTCTTTAGAATTGTGGAAGAGTGTAGCTTGAAGATATATTAGGGAAGCTAGGTGGTGCAGAGGATAGTGTGGGACCTGGAGTCAGGAAGTCCTGAGTTCAAATCTGACCTCAGCCACTTACTGAGTGACCCTGGGTAAGTCACTTAACCTTGTTTGTCTCAGTTTCCTCATCTATAAAATGAACTGAAGAAGGAAATAGACAACCAATCCAGTATCTTTGCCAAGAAGACCCAAAATGGGGTCACGAAGAGTCAGACAGGACTGAAATGACTAAACAACAAAATCTCACACCCTCATCTGATAAATGAGGACAATGGCAGGTATATGACCCTAAGTAAGTCCTTTCTTTCTGAGCCTCAGTTTCCTCATCTGTAAAATGAAGGAGTTAGACTTGATAAGCTCTAAGTTTCCTTCCAGGTGCATTCCCTAAGACATTATGGTCAATTCATTTACTATATGTATAAAATGGTCAGGGGTCAGGCAGACCCGGGTTCCAGCTCTACCCCCTCCAGGAACCTCTTGATGAAATCCCAAGTCCAGGAATTTAGCAATCCAAGGTCCCGACCCTTCTTCTTTATGCCTCACCTCAAAGATACTGATACTCCCAAGACTTCTGGTAAGAACAGGCCTCCTGCAGAAGGGCATCTATCCAAATGCTCAGGCTACACTTGACTAATGGAGAGGAAAAGCACATTTGCTCGGAAGGGAATGCATTATCACCTGCAGAAAATATTGATTGAGTAATATGGGAGTGAGATCAACATCCCAACACTTTATTAGGAAAACTATCTTGTTCAGGCCCTCAGGGCCTCTCTTGCAGTATAATTTCCCACACTTGAAAATCATCTTATTGCAAGGAGTTTAAATAAATTCTTGCACTCAGAATCATTCTTCTATCTAAACTTCGCACTTTAACACCAATCCCGTCACTGGGCAACTTGATGAGGTAAGTCGAAATGTGTTTAACTCTTCTACACCTTCTTAATCAAAAGGGGTAGCAAGGAATGCTTTTAGACACATCAGGATGGAGGGAAAGAAACAATGAACTTTTTATTCTCTTCTGAAAATAGACAAGAGGCAGGGAAGGCAATCCTATGGAAGTTCTGACTTCTATAAACTTGTCTCTAGGAAGGAAGCTGACATCCCACAACCAGTGGTGGCAGGAAGTTAAACCTCTTTAACTCAGTGGAATTCAGTAAATTCCTACTCTAAGTAAGGCCCTGTACTGGGTAGTGGAGATATAAAAACAAAGTCAATAAGGGTTCCTGTCCTCAAGAGGCTTACACTCTCCTGGCACATAAGTAAATGAATATGAGCTCATCTGAGGAGGGAGAGAACACCAACAATCAGGGAAATCTGGAAGGAATTCCTGGAGATTTCTACCTGAATTGGGCTTAAAAACTCTAAGCATAAGGGACGGCCAGGTGGCGCAGTGAGTAAGAGCGCCAGCCCCAAGATCGGGAGACCCGGGATCAGTTCCGGCCTCAGATACTCGGCACCCACACAAAAATAACTGGCCATGTAACCTTGAACAAGTTACTTAACCCTGATTGCTTAAAAAAACCCTCTAAGTATTATATGGGACACAAAGTCGGAGGGAGGGAAAAGTCCATTTAAGTCCAGAGCCAGTGCAGAGGCCCAAGGGATGGAGAGGGAATGTCAGGATCAAGCAATAACAACTAGGAGAGTCCAGTTGGAATATAGTTTGTGACAGCGAAGTCTAGAAGGTAGGCAGACCACAAATGGACTTTAAATGGAAGGCTGAGGAATCTCATCCCAGAGGCAAGGCCAAGGCCCTTGAGAAGAGGGAGCTGGCAGGTCAGACCCGCACTTGAGACAGATTATCTTGGCCTCTGTGTGAAGGATGGATTGGAAAGGAGAGAGACTGGAAGCAGAAAGTCCAACGAGGAGGCTGTTACAATAGTCAAGGAAAGAGACAATTAATCTTTGTCAGCAGGAATAAGACAAGGAGGAATAAATGGTCCTGGGAGATTTGTTATTTAAGAGTTAGACTCAGAAGGGACAGGACCGCTGAGGGCCTGGAGTGTGGGTGCGTGTGCAGAGAGAGAAGCCAATCTAGCAAGTTGATTTGCTAAAGGGAAATAAAAGGACATTAACGTTCTCACTAATTATCATGTGAGATGCCAGTGCTTAGAGGGCTCATCCTCTTTTCAAAGCAGCAGAAGAATTGTGAAACCTATTATTTGTCTCTGATTCTCATATGGAGATATTCAACCCTCTAAATTACAATGTAATGAGAGTATTGATTCCTTGAAATTGTTGATTATTACAGCTAGAAAGCACGTTGGCAATAGTCTGACCCAACCCCCTCATTTGATAGATGAGGCATCTGGATTTCGGGCCACCAAGGTGACTTATCCACAATGACCAGCCAGGACCAGAAGCCAAGGGTCTCAATGCATACTTCAGGTCATGTCAGCTCTCAGCTCTTCTAGTAGATTTTGGGAGAGAAGAACTGATCCTGCTGTCAGGAAGGAGTGTCTCCATACCTTCATTCATTCATTCAACAAGCATTTATTACATATCTAATATCTGCCAGGAGCTGGGCATAAAAAGACAAAAATGAAAATAAGCCCCATGCACATTGTGCATAAAAAGTCTGTACAAAGTAAATACAAAGAAATTTGGGGAGGGCAGCCCCTACCAACAGTGGAGGATCAGAAAAGGCCTTGTGGAGGAAACGGCCCTGGAGCTGGGGAATGAAGGACCTTAGATACGAATGAATGGGGAGGGAGTGCACTGAGAAGACAGCCTGGGCAGTTTTATTAGTAATAGTAGATACATACATACTCATATACTATATATATATATATATATATATATATATATTCCTTGTTGCAATGATCAGAGAACTGACCAAATTTGTGGTATGTGAATATAACAGAATAATATTTGAACCTAATATTCCTCTCAAACTCTCATCTGTTATCTCCCATCCCTTTCATCAGTAAATTTCTAGAAAGTTGCTGCTTCCTTATGTAGTGGCAAGCACCCCAAGCGTCCTCAGGGTTTGCTGCCACCACAGGTTCTTAGATCTGCTTTGTTAAAGGAAAGCAACTCAAAATGGGTTAACAAGCTTACTTTAATCAGTCAGACATATATCGTTTACCTTGTTCAGGGGAAAAAGGTCAGCACCCCGAACTTCAAAGTATACAGGCAGAATTATCAAGACAGAAACAGATCAAGTAGACAGCTTTTCCAAACTGTCCAACCATTACATCCATACCTAGTCAACATCTGGGTTTTTCAAAGCGGGGGGGGGGCCCCCCTCCGGACAACAGCTTCCCAAAATCCAGATCAAATCACAGAGCACTTCTCAAAGTGAGCCCCCAAAACAAAGCTACACATCAGGGTTTATATAGCTTTCTCCTGGCTCAGAGAATGTAACAACCTTTTGGACCCACTGGCCAATCAAGAAGTATCAACTGAAAAACAAGCCTCCCACCCCAGGCTCCAGGTGCACTTTAGTCTAGGGGCAGGGAAGATCTTTAAATTTGCATTTCCATTACACCTTACCAGCAAGTCAGTCCTCAACCCATCATAATCCTGGCTTCTGACTACATCCATCACTCAGCTGAATCCACTTTTTTCCAGGCCTGAGATAACCACAGAATTGCCCATGCCAATGGCCTTTTCTCAGTCCTCATGCTCCTGGAACTTTCTGTAGCATTTGCCATTACTGCATACCCTCTTCTCAACAAGCTTTGCTTCCTTAGCTTTTCTTTCTCTCGGTCCTCCTATCAGTCTGATTTCTCCTTCTTAATATCCTTCTGGTTCATCTTCCTCCTCCTAGCCCCTAATTTCAGGTATCCCCCAAGTCTCCTCCCCCTCTTCTCATTCAATTCTAGGCCCAGCTCATGGCTCATTTGTGACATTTGTCCAGGGTGCCAGATCAAGCACCTTTCACAGCTGTGGCTATGAGGAGAGCTCATAAACAAGGAACAGAAGTGCTCACAAAAGATAAAATTCATCATTTTGATTATGTGAAATTGAAAAGTTGTTGAACTAACAAAGTCAGTGCAACTCAGATAACATTAAGAAGTTGATGCAGAAAAAGAACTTTGTGATAAGAATCTGGCATACAGAACACAGAGAGAACTAACACAGATGCCAAGAGCCATTCCCCAATGTGAAAGTGACCAAAGGAGATGAACAATCATTGATGATCAAGAAGGTGGGAGAGAGAGCTAAAGGACAGTAGTTAGTGGAGGTTGTTGGATTAGGTAACTGTTAATGGTGGTGGTGGTGATGGTGGTGGTAGTGTTGCCGTTTAGAGAATGATGGAGACATGGGCATGTTTCTAGGCAACAGGGAAGGCTCCAATAGATAGGAAAAGGTGAATGATTAGAGAGAGAGAGTAGGGATGATAGTAGGGATGACCTTCTGGAGAAGATAAGAGGGGGTAGCTACAATCAGGGGTGCTTGGAGACAGATTTGCCTTGGCAAGGAGAAAGAACACTTCTTCATAAGAGACAGGGGTGAAGGAGGAGATGGTGGGGGAAGATACATGAGTGATGTGAGAACAGGAAGAGGAGAGAAGAGGGAGCTCCCAACAAGGGCCTCTATTTTTTCAGTGAAATATGAGGCAAAGCAATTGGCTGAGAGGGTAAGAGGGTGAGAGGGAAGGATGCCCTAAGAGTTTTGAGGAGGGATGAAAGAGTTTGAAATAGTTGTGGTGGTGAGTGGGACAGCAAACTAATTAGTAAAGTGTAAAAGGATTGCTTTGCTTCGGGGGGGAGCCCAGTGGAGTTTATGTAACATAAATTTTAGAGAGGAGTTTCATTATTTTCTCTAGTACCAATTAGCAACAGGTAAATAAGCTTGAAGAGGATGATTATGGTAGTAATCTAAGGTTGGGGGTTGGCAAGGCATGATTTGTAATAGGACAAGGGAGCAAGGAACTTGAGTATAGAGGGTAGGGTAGAGTAAAGCTAATTCACTGATGGGTTGAAATAGGGAATGGAGGAGAGTGTAGCCAGTGTAGGGGTGATGGGCTGGGAAAGAATCAAGGAGTAGAAGGATTGAAAGTCCTGTTGAAAATGAAGAACCTTGGGAAAGAGTGCTCTAAATGAGTAATAATAATAGAAATTCAAATCAAAACAACTCTAAGGTTTTATATCATACTCAGAAAATTGACAAAAATGATAAATGATAGGAAAATTCGATGTTGTAGTGGGTGGGGAAAAACAGGTACACTTAATATGCCATTGGTGAACCTGGGAATTATTCTAAACATTCTGAAAAGCAATTCTGATCTACGCTAAGAAAGTGGTTAAAATTCCTATTACCTTTGCCTTTGAGATTATTCCACATGTAGGCATATACTCCAAAAAGATCAAAGATAGAAAGAAGGATCCAGAATACACCAAAATATTCAAAGTAGTGCTTTTTGTGGCAGCAAGGAACTGGAAACAAAGTTGATGCCCAACAACTGGGAAATAGATTTTAAAATCATGGTACACAAATGTAATGGACTATTACTGGGCAATAAGAAATGATGAATATAACGAATACAGAGAAACATAAGAAGATTTAGAGGAACCGATGCAAAGTGAAATAAGAAAAACCTGAAAAACAATATATGCCATAACCACAACAGTATAATTGGAAAAGGGGAAAAAGCTTAACCTTGTGCCATGATAATGACCAAGCTTATCCCTACAGATGGCATGGGATAACACAACTTCCTCCCTGCAGAGGTGGGAGACAATGGGTGAGGAATATTGTACTTACCAATCAATCATGGAATATTTATTAAGCACCTACTTTGTGCCAGTCACTGTGCTAAGAACTGGGGATACAAAAAGAGATTTAAAAAAAACAGTCCCTGCCTCAAGGAGCTTACAATCTAATGGAGGAAACAACATGTAAACAAACATATCCAATAAGCTCTATACAGGATAAATAGGAGATAATTAACAGAGGGAAGGCACCAGAATGAAGAGGGGCTGGGGAAAGTTTCCTGTGTAAGGAGGGATTTGCATTGGGAGTAGGTGGTTTATATGTTATTTAGCTTAATGGCACCTTTTTTCTGCTTTTTCAATTTTTTTTTTTTGTTACAAAAAAATGCCTTGCTATGAGAGTAAAGAAGGACACATTTAGGAAGGAAACAAGCGTTTATTAGGCACCTACTATGTACCTGGCTCTGTGGAAAGTACTTTACAAATTTTATCTCATGGAACACACACAAAATCCTGGGAAGGTAAATGCTATTGTTAATCCCCACCTTGTTGTTGTCCTTGAGTCTTTCAGCCATGCCCAGCTCTTTGCGACCCCAAGGACCTTTAGCATGCCAGGTCTCTCTATCCTCCACTCTCTCTCCCAGTCATTGTTTCCACGACCCTATCTATCCATCTCATCCTCTGCTCTCCCCTCCTCCTTTTGCCTTCAGTCTTTCCTGACATTACCATATCCCCACTTTACCATTGAGGAAATTGAGGCAAAGAGAGGGTAAGTGACTTGCCCAGGGTCACCTAGCTAGTAAGTATTTGAGGCCAGATTTGAACCCAATCCAAGTTCAATGCTCTATGCATTATACAACACTGCCTTCCCTTAATATCCCCTTACCTTATGATAATAAAAAGCAACATCAAAGCAAAAAGAACTCATGCGGACCCAATGCCCTGGCAAGGAGGCAAGGAGGCTGCCTGCCAACGGGAGCACTCTCAGTGAGGCCGTGATGATTCTGACTCAAAGGCTTCCAAAAATGTTCTCTTTGTTGCCAAGGGACAGGACCTGCATATTGTTAGAATATAAGGTTTTTTATTTCAGAATGAGCCAGAGTGACTTTGCAAAAGCAGAGCAATATACACCCGAACAGTTTTGTTTTGTTTTTCCTTCTGGGAACTCTAATGCTGCCGCTCGTAATTAATCCAGCCTCTAATTGCTCAGTACTGAAGATGTTTTGTTGTTACTCCCTCAGACTTCGGAAGCAGTCCTGTCTAAACACATCACTAAAGTGGGGGTGCTGGACAAATCTGAGCCCAGAGGTCTGATGGGAAAAGCTGCATCTGGGCCACATCCAAGGGCATCTGCAAAAGCTCTTTTCTTACCCCAAATCCAAGGGCCTTTTCCGAATCGCCACAGTCAGTGCGGCAGCTGCTGCCAATAGCCCCAGTGAGCACTCCAGCCACTCACTCTTCCCCTCTGAGTTGCCTAGAGACAGTGAATCAAGGCAAAGGGAACACAAACTGGGCAGATTTTAGCTCAATGCTTCAAACGTTTCTTAAGGGATATGTGCCAGGTCAGGTGCTGCAGGAGGGGAGGAGGGAGGAGATACAAAGACGAAGAAGGAAGACTGGCCCTATCCCTCAAAGATCATTCCACTGGGGGGATACGACACAGAAGCAAATATGTAAAGAAAAGCTATATCCAAAATCATTTCAAGTGGAGAGAGCTCAAATGACTTGGGGATGGAGGGGGAGACAAAGAAAGGCCTTGAAAAGTGTGGTACCTGAACCCTCCTGCCGTGGGATCCAGCCCCAGGTTCCCAGAGCCCAAGTTCGGTCCTGAAAGGAACCTGGCACCAAGGAAGAGCAACGGGCTTTTCTGAAACTCTGGCTCATTTTGCCCCCACCCCAGAGAAGAAATCCAGGGAAAATCTCTTTAATGAAGCTTACATGTGGCTGGTCTTTAAAGTCTACCAAAATGAATCAGTAGGCTCAATCTAGAAAGCTATTCATTGCACAAATGGCATATGATTATACCATTATATACATTATACAAATGGTGGAGATCAGGTCCAGGATGGCTATTTATTTCCTCTACCACAGAAGAAATGCTTAAGGCTCAAAAATCTTACCAATATGTGCCCGAACAAGCGACTAAAGCATGAAACAGTGACCCATTCCTCCTACCCTCCTCTCCCAGGAGGTGAAGGCTCTCAGGAGATTTGTGAGATTGCCAAACAGCTATTTCACTCTCGCTTCTGTGCGTTCTCAGCACCACTCACCAGTGTGAATTCCCTGGCATTCCATGCCTTGTCTTGGGCTGTCTTTGTCCTCTCATCTTTAAAATCCTTCTGGTGGTGACCATCCTCTACCTGAGAAGTTATTACAGCGATCATCTCCTTCCGGAGAACTCCCAATCTCTCAAAACCGTGAGGTCACTCTGATAAAGCTAGAAATCTCCATCTCAGGGTCGCTGTTTGGGCACCTGTGGTCAGGGAAGGAAACATGAAGTAGAAGCAGCCAGGGGCTGGAAATCCAGCCCCAGGTACAACCAAGCAAACAGCACACACACATTCACAAGAGCCACTGCTGCCCAGGGTCTGAGGAGAGGGGTGGGAGGAAAGAAGGAGATCCCTCTCATCCCCACCCGATGTCCAAGAGAGAGGTGCCAGCTTCCGGAAGGGCATGGTCTGGGAAAGAAGAAAAGCTTAAAGCCTATATAACTGGGCTATTTTTCCTGTCTCAATAGCCAATCCTCTGACACAGTCCCACCACCACTACTGATGGTGACCATGGGAACCAACCAGAAGCCCATGGTTATGCCTATACTTTTTAGCAAGGGACCAAGACATAGGCCCATTCCCATGCAAGCTCCATGACATGCCCCAGTCAAGCTGATCAGGGTGGTGCATCCATTACAGAAGAAAAATAGGGTTCTAAGATAAGTTGTAAGAAGAATGAATTACAGGCATGAGACAATCTGTGCAAAGGCCGGAAACAGAATGTCATATACAAAGAACAAAGGGCAGGACATTTGACTAGGATGAAGAAAACATGAAAGATAAAAATGTGAAAGAAGACTGGAAAAGTCAAGGGGAGCCAGGGAGGGATGGGGTAGACGAGTGCCAGGAAGGCTTAAAATGCCAGGCTGAGGAATCTGTGTTTTATCCTAAAAGCAGCAGGGAGGCTCATGATTGTTCTGATATAAGGCACTAATTTCTAGGAACTAGCTAACGTCATACGACCTCAGAGATCAGAGATCCCACCTATCCTCTCTCTGGACTTAGAAATCTGCCCTTTCCTAAACTTTTATGTCTCAAGTTGAAATCTGCCTTCAGCTGGGGTGCCCAGAGAAGGCATCATGGAGCTCCGAGGTGAAGGTGGAACAGTGAGAAGAAAGGCTTCCCCACCCCAGAAAGATAATAGCAAAGACAAAGGAGGTCACCAAATCCTTCAGACACCATCCCAGTCCAAGAAGGCGAGTTGGAGAAGGGAGGGATGGGAAGGCGTCTCAGTGGCTTTCCAGATGGCGCCACATTCAGTCTTCCTTGCCCTGAGGTACTGACCATGGGGGATCAGTTCTCCTCCAGTTAGAAGTGGCTCTTCTCTGGATTCACTCCTCTTTGGCCTCATTGGGAACAAACCAAAGTGTCAGCACAGGCTTCATGCTTCTGTTCCTCAGTTTGCCCTCTTGCTTAGCAGCCAGGCCAGTGCATGGGATAAATTGTTTGGTTGTTCTTTCCTTTTTTTTTCTTTGTAAGATCATTTAGTGGTGGACAGGGCAACTCTCAGGATGGTGCTAAATCTGGAGTCAGAAGATCTGGGTTCCAGTCCCAGCTCTGCCACCAAAAAAGCAAAGCACTCCCTTCCCTGTTCCTCGGTTTCCTCATCTGTAAGATGAAGTGATTTAATGACCACCCACTAAGGTCTCTTTCAGCCCTAAGCCTATGAACTTAGACCAAAGCAGAGTTTGCTTAGTTCTGGAAGAGATCATTCCAGACACCTCCACCCTGTGACTCATCCTCCAGGGAAGCACCACCTGCTAGGGGAACTTTGCTGCATTAAATCAGCTGTGCCTTTTTTTTAAAAGCTCCTTTTATTCAGTTCAATCCAACAAGCAAAATGACCATCGATCGACAAACACTGATGAGGCACCGACAGCATGGACCGCAGGCACCGTGCTAATGAGAATGAAAGAAAGACGGCCTTCCAAGGTCTGAGCATGGCAGAGCAAGAGGGACAGCCCTGAGACACAGATTACAGCTGGCCCTGCAGGGCTCTCCACAGAACACCCACCTTCAGGGGCCACAGGAGAGGCTGTTACCCTAGAAGAAGCAAAATTTGATCCAGGGCTGTCACACATTACTGAGAAGCTACAAGCGTAACAGGTGTCGGACACAGAAAAGCAAAGGGATGGCCACCAGAGAGCCCCAGAGGGCCTGCACTGGGGTGTCATGTATCACTAGTGGAAAATTAGCCCAGGACAGCTCGGGGCTGCTTGAGGGTGCCGAACAACCCCTCTGGAGGTTTGGCCAGTCTGAGGCCTCCCCTCAATGATCCAGAGCTCCCTACAAAGCTCAGCTGAGATGCCCTGGCCTCCCTGATGCCCCCCTCCATGGCCCAACGCCGGTATTTATTGTACATGTGCTGATGGGAGCACGTGGGACCCCCCTGCAGAACACAAAGTCCTCGAGGGCAGAGACTAGCTCACTTTTCTCTTTATATTCATAATACCTAGCTCAGTATCAGGTATGTGTGCATGTATAATATACGTACACACATATGTGTTTATATGTGTATGTGCACATGTGTACATTTGCACACACATTTTTATATAGACATGTATTCATATATTTATATGCATAGATGTGCTTGTTTTTTAACCAGACCTATAATTTCACTCTTATGGAGGGCTCCCAGGGAGGAATTTCCTCCACCAATCCTACTCTCTGAGTGTGGAATGCTAAAAGACTATCAGAAAAAAGAATCTCAAAGCTTATGAAAATGGAACTCCAACACCTGTGTGTTATACTTATAGACACAGAAACGTCTGAGGTGGAGTGGAGGAAGAAGTCACGCCAATTAGGCAGATGGAGGAGCTAGGGAGTGTGGGCCTTTGAGGGAGCTTCAATAAGTGTGCTGAAGTCCCCCAGTGCGGACGTGAGCACTGAGGAGGGGAGAAACGCTGTGAGCCAGGCAGAGCACTTCCTAAGAAAAGGCTTGAAAGATAAAAGCCACCACGATCGGAAGCGGGGGACAAATGTGGAGGAGAGGGGGACACTGAAAGGAGAGGCTGGGGAGGGATTCACTGAAAGGAGAGGGAGGGGAGGGGTTCCCTGAAAGGAGAGGGAGGGGAGGGGGACGCTGAAAGGAGAGTGGGGGAGGGGG